>NC_045437.1:120366728-120514535 GCF_002776525.5 Piliocolobus tephrosceles | reverse complement strand
GATAGATAGATAGATAGATAGATAGATAGATAGATAGATAGATAGATAGATGATAGGTGGATAAAATCTCCACTGTTGGTCTGAGACCTTCAGGGTGTGGACCATGATCATACATGACATAGCTCCTTACACACAATAAGTGCTAAATATATATTTGATAACTGATTGATTAATTGGAAATGAGGACTGAGGAACTGTCTAGGAAGCGGGAAAAATGTTTCCCACTGTGGACTAAGAATGACACCTTCAGTGTGTCCTTGCTGCAGTTAAGCACTGCGGAATTGAGCAATGCAGAGTTTGCAAAGGGGCCACGTCCATGCAACCACCCCACTCCCCAGTAAGCTGTTAGCAGATCCTAGTACCTGAGTGTGCTGTGACTAGCAGATCTCTTACAGCAGAAACAACTAGAAGAGGGAGGAAGTGCTAAAAGAGGCCTGGATAATACGTTTGGCTTGAAGTTTAAAACATGATGTGAGAGACCTTCATTCCTCTTCACTCCTCAAGAAGGAAAATGAGGTAAACTGAAGAAATCCTTTTATCCACAAAGTAATCTTCCCTCCTGGAAGCTATCTGGCTTGGTCGCCTGATGTTCTGTGAACATATTTATCTGCCAGCCCCCTCTACTCCGTTAAACAATAGAGGCTTTGTGAAGGGAGAAAAAGGGAAGAAACTATAAATCTTCACCCGCAATGCAGCTGCCCCCATTTCTGCAGGGGGGTTTAAATCATCCTTCACGAGTGAACCAGAAGCGAACTCTACACATCTCCGGTTGATCACAGACTGTTCCTGGTGAACCAGGAATGGAACTGAGACTGAGTATTGCAAGAAGTCTTTTGAATACCTATGTGTGCTAGGCTCTTTAAGGGACCATCTGCATGTGTCTTCTACCTTCATCCTCACTACAGTCCTAAAGAGCCAGAATGGTTATCCCCATTTACAACGAGAGAACAGGGTCTAAGAGGTAAAACAATTTGTCCAGAGTTCCAGAGCATGTCAAGAAGAGCTGGCATTGATCCCAGGACTTAGGATGTGTCCAGTGCCTGCCAGAAAAGCTACGTCTATGAGAAACTAGATATATTTCCTAGTATGTGGTATTGGTACCTCATACAGAACCCTTCTTAGCTTTCAAATCCCAAGTACTGCAGAAAACAGAAGGGGCGTCCTCTGCCATTCAGAAGAGTCATTAAGAAGGCTGGTTCTGTCTGTGTAACTGTGTAACTTTACCAATTGGTCTATCTGTGTATATCATCTAGCTAGCTTTATCCGTATGTGCATACATCCATCTATTCGTTCATTCATTCATTCATCTGTTCATTTATCCATCTGTCCATCCATCCATCATCCATTCCTCCACTTCTAAATAGGCACAAGAGATGTCAATGATGTTTCCTAATATTCAAGGTTAATTCAGCAGGGGGAGAGGTGGTGAGGTGAACGATCGCACACTTTTCTTTTCTTCATTGTCTTTTGAGGTATAGCTTAATTTTAACGATAATAAGATAATATGTTTGGAAAAATGATAGTCTCCTTTCTTTCTAAATTAAATGAAAGCATTCTGAAGTCAAGCTATATCTCCTCTCTGTTCCTTGGTTTCCTCATCTATAAAGTATAAATGGTATTACCAACATCTACTGAAAGTTTGGAGGATTACTTAAGATAAAGCATACACAGTGAGTGCTTGACACATAGTAAGTACTCTGTAACTGTCGGCTATTATGATCATCCGTGTACTTTTTAACAGCGTCTAACACGTAAACATCTGACTAATACTATTCTTCTGATTTTTTTCTTCCCTTGTTATGACCCTATAAAAAGTCCTTTCAGATGGGAAACAGAGGCTTAACACAGTATCTAACACATATTTAGCCCTTGAAATAGTGATTATTATTACTGTTGTTTAGCCCACAATACCTCCTCTCCAAGACTTCACATCCTTTAGGGACAACTTTTCCCATAGAAGGTTGCCCTTCGTGTCATTTTACCCTGGATGTACATGTTTGCAGGAAAGAGTGGGAGTTGCTTAGGATCCTTATCCAGAGGTCTACACCCTAGCAACGCTCCTGGTTTTGATTTTTCTCAGGGAGGTGTGAACTGAGGAATGTACCATATTTTCCTGCACAGCCTTTCCTGAGATGTTCAGTGTGAGGCACAGAAGCCCATCATTGTTGTAACATGGGGAATAAATCCTTGTTTCTGAACCTGTTCTTTTTGCATCATATTTCTGACCCCAACACACACACACACACATTTCCATGGAGAGAGTTAGAAACAGGATAATTATGTTCTGTTCCATTAAAAACTGGGGTATCCTGAATGATAACCCCTCTCCTGGCAAGCAGGCTTCTCAGGTAGGCCCCCAGACTTGAATGGCTTTAACCAGAGACTGGGAGCCTCCAAAATTAGGCTTCTGTTCATTCAACTCTGCATGACAGGGAGATGAACCCACTGGACTTGAAGACAAATGGAATCAATGTAAAACTAAAGTCCATGCCCACACCTGCTGAAGGAGGGCCAGATTCAGCTAGAAAATAATCATTTAGCAAGGAATGCTTGCTGAAGAGTGACAACCATCAGGAATGAGGAAGAGTCGACATTTACAACATAATTTGTGCCTTTCACAAACTCCTGACCCTGGGAACAACTCCAGTCTAGTGCCTTGGAGATGGACTGGTGTGGAAGGACATGGAAACCGCTTCTCTCAAGAGGAGAGCTTTCCAACACACAACAGCCAGAGCAAGCTTCTCAAAGTCCAAATCAATAGCTTCTCTTTGCACTTACAAGAAAACCCCAATTCTTGCACTGACCTCCAAGGGCCCATGGGATCGGACTGCTGCCTGTCTCTCTGACCTCATCATTTACGGAGCCTTCCCTCAGTCATACCTTTCCACCACACTGAACTTCTTTCAGCTCCTCCGACACTCCAAGCACATCCCACTTCAGGGCCTTTGCATCTACTGTTTTGCCAGATTTTTGCATGACCTGTTTTCATCATTCAGGTTTCTACTCAAATGTCAACTCCTAAAGAGGCCACTACAATCCATTCTATTGAAAATAGGGCAAATATTCCATCTCCATGCTATTGCTTTGTAATATTTCATTAGTAGCACATATCACTATCTAAAATGATCTTACATATATATTTCCTTGTTTAAAGTGTGTTCCCTCTGTTCCCAGCTCTTCCCAACTGGGATGTGAGCTTCTTAAGAACAAAACCTTTGGTAGCCTTCTCAGCTGTATCCCCAGTATCTAGAACCATGCCTGGCACATAGTAGGTGCTGAAGAAATATTTGTTGAATTAAGGAATGTGTGAAAGAATTATCCCACTCTGGCTCACTAGAATACAATTTAAGATAGGGTGTGTTCAGAGGTAGAACAAAACTTCTTTCATTTCTGGCCTCTCCTAAGGCAAAGGTAGTCAACACAGGACCCTAACTTTTCAGAGTTTATGGAGGGGGTGGTCCCTGTAACATTATTTTAGAGATGGGAAATTCTATAATAAATTCAATCTCCCATCTAACAAATATTTATTCAACCCATGCAATATGCAAGTTCAACTCTAGCTTCTGACAAAGAACAATGAATAAATGGACACAAATCTCTGCCCATAAGAGTGCTGACATGGAAGACATGGCAGGCTTTTAAGAGAACACAGGGCTTGCAGTCGGAAAGGCCTAAATTTTAGGCCCTATGTCACCATATACTAAAAGTCTGCATAAGCAAGCTACCTGACCTCCAGGCATCTAACTTTCCTCCTCTATAAAATGGGCGTAAAGCTGACCTCATGAGATTATTGGGAGGATTCAGTAATTGCTGTGCCCCTGGCACCTAGCACTTGGTGGTCGCTATTGAGATGATGAATGTAGGGCTCTGGGCAAAAGGAATGAATGAATGGAATTTTTTTTCCTTCCACTTCCCCTTGTGATTAAACATCTCATCATATACTTTAGAAGTTTTCAAGTGATCTCAAAAAGAAAAAAAGAAGATTTAAAGTGATTTCACACCACAGAGCCACAAGCACAGGCTCCAACCAGGATCAGAAGGTGTTAGTTTCAAATGAAGAGTGTAATGAATTCAGGCTCCTCCTCGAGCCTTGATTCAAAGCGGCCTGTGCTTCTGGCCCCTCGTCTGTGCTTGAGAGCTGATCTGTCATTAATGCCCATAGCGTCAGGCAGGGGTGCACTTGGCTGACTCTGCTGGAGTTGCCATGTTGTACAGATGGAACATGTCAGGGCACACCCAGCATATGCAACATCCAAGTGGCATCTTTCTGTTTTCCTGTGATGTTATGCCTTTGACATGTAGCAGTCCACACGAACCTTGTGGATCAAGAAGCTTTTTAGGAAAGAAGGTGATTTGGTTTATTCTATTGCACAGCAGGATGCCCTGAGTAACCAGAGTGTCACTGCACGCAAAGACAGACACCTTCTTAAAGCCGAACAACTGGGAAACTAAGTTTTCGATGAAGACAGTTATTTTTCATGCTTCTGAACAATTTGGGCACTGTTGTCACTTTTCCTACCTGCTAACAACTGTTCCTGAATAAAAGAACTCTCCCGGCATGCTTTGTTCCAAGTGGTACACACTGGACTTACTGAACAGCGGCATGTTGTTAACCAAAAGCATGTTCAGCGGCAGAGGCTCTTAGCTGTTCGTCCCAAGCTGTGATTGGGAGTGCTTGATGTGTCCATGGCTAGTTATGGGTAGGCGGAGTCATCATTTCCTCTGTCCAGGTCAGGAATTTCAATGAGCTAATCTGCATAGCTTCTCTGGACTTGAGTCAGCAACAAGACAATACTAATAATAGCTGCTATTATCGAGGGCTTTCCGTACTCTAAGTCCTTTACACAAATTAATTGAATCCTCACCAAAACCATGTGAAGTAAGGAATATTTTTATCTCCTTTTATAGATGAGGCAACTGAGGCATAAGACCCTACTTGAGGTCACAAAACTAGTAAGAGACAGAGCTGAGATTTGAACTCAGGCTTATCTGGCTCCTAAGTCCCCACTCTCATGCTTGCATCCTGGCAGAACCAGATGTAAGCCCTTTAGAGTACTGCCTTATCTGTCCTGCTCATTGCTCCACCCCTCGCACCTAGCACAGAGCCCAGAACGCGAGGACAGACCGCACACCTTAGTTTTCTCAGAGTGTGCTCCCAATTACAATTCTGAACTGCCTGATAAAGCGCTAAAATGAATGGGTTTTAGAATCCCTGTTTTTCCTGACACCAAAGCCTCCCACTTCCAGTCCTGGACCCACCACACAGACAGCACCAATTTCATCCAAGAATAAAATCTGTTACATAACCAGATGGCAGACATGGGAGTGAATACAGAAGCAACCTGTGAGTGCATTCGGCCACTCCTAGTCTCCAAAGGACAGCTCCTAGAAAGAACTTTTCATCTCTCTCTGAGCCTCCCTCGGCATGCAAACTTTCCTTCATCTCCTCTCGTTGGTGCTTTCTATATTTTATTTTATTTTGGTCGTGCGCATTATTTGAAGTTACTATAGCAACGTGTCACCAGCTGGTATCACATAGTAATGTTGGCATTTAGGTAGCAAGCTTCCGAAGTTGGCTGTTTCTCTCCCTCTGCGATCTCATCACTCCTACTAATCTTAGGTGAGTGGGGGATGCATGGGCAGCACCCATGTCCCTCGCCCCTATTTTGTTTGTTTCCCAAGACAGGGCAAACTGGTAGCCTTTCCCTCAGTTCCCTTGGCACTGCAGGGGTCCTGGCTGTGTGTGTATGTGTAGGTGTGTTTGCATTAGAGGTTGTTAAATAGATATGTTTAAGTTGAATGTTGTACACTAAAATTATTGGCATTATCAATATAATGACGACGATGATGATGATGATGTCTTTTTTAATGCAAAAGAATGGAATGATTTGGGAAGAGCTAATCTCCTGATCACAGTCACCTAGTATCCCAGCTAATTAATTCTGGTCACACAATATTGGGTTTCTATTTTTTTCCCTCACCGTTACACAGTGAACAGACCCTCACTCTTTTCCTTTGGAGCTTCCAAGTGTGCAAGACCTCCCTATGTCCCGATGGGCTGAATTAATTGACAGGATTGATTGTCTTGGATCACTGAAGAGGGTTCTGTACAGCAAATAAGCCCTGCCACTCAAGGTGTTAAGTAGCCCCTCATCAGCCAAGTGCCTGTGATGATTGCACTTATTTTTACACGTTTGACCTAGTTTCAAACTGTGTCTCTTCATGCTGTGATTCATTAGCCATGTTTAAAACCATCCCAATCGGGGCGAGGTGACAATGCCTGGTTTGTGCCAGAGTCTCAGATACAATTTCTCTCTGGAATTTAATATGCAAGTCTCCCTGGAATTCTGTTTTAAGAAGCAATTTCCCATCCTGGCATGCTGCTTGGGTATGGATGAGTGGCTGCCTCATTCCTAGGTAGTAAATATGTTGATTACAGAATTTCTGCCAGGGATGAAAAGAGGGGGATTCTTGCTAGCCTGGAGACTACAAGGGATCCCTCCACCCCTCTGTACCCCATGTAGTATTCAGGCTTTTCCGGGTTTCTGACAGGGCTGGGAGTTCGAGCTCCTACACTATAAAGTTTGAACAACGACACTGTTAGGGCTGTCTAAGTTGCTGGGGCAAGTGCTGTCTGATCAACATCCCCTCACCCCCATTCCTATGTCTTCTTCTAAAAATTTAAGACATGGTGGATATGGAAGTAAGGTCTCAAACTTTTACAGAGGGGCAGGACACAAATGCCATTTTTGAGGAAACTACTGAAAAAGAGACACACGTCAGAGAAGCAAAATGTTATTCCATGATTCTATCACTGTGTGACAAAAGAGGTGGTTTTTAAAATCCAAATGACAGAAAGGAGACTTTTCTGAATACGAAGCTGCTGCTAGTGTCTCACTCCGTTTCAGATTATCAATCAGTCACGTCGGTGTGATTTCCCACAGATCTGATACCAAAGTGGGCTAGACACCATAGCAGAAAAAAAAGATGCTTCTAGTCGGAAGTAAAACACTGTCACTTTTCCTTAACAGCCAAATGCAGGTAACTTGTCCAAACTTCAGTCACATTGCACTACAAATCGTACTGAAAGGCATGCGACCGGGTTTTTCTACGTGGTGGTGAGAACTAAGAAATTAACAAGCTGGTAAAAGTAATTTTGATTGATCAGTGAACTACAACACACCGACCAACTCCTAATAAAAAGATAATGGTTTCTTTCATAAAATAGCCACTCTCTCTAATGGGGACTAGAATCCCCCTCCCTTTTTATCTTTTAAAATGAAGAATGCAAGTTTCTCTAAACAAGGCTTAAGACAATGCATCCTTTTCAAGTCGATTCCAGGCAACTTGAGAGCCAAGGTTTGTTTTTCTTTGCTTTTTTCCCCTTTCCAATTCAAATCAAGCCATTGGAAATGACAAGCATTCCATGTCTATGCATTTGAGGAGCCTGCAGTTCTGACAGTGGTGGATTTTCCGCTACATACCACCACGCACACACACACAAGCTCCCAGTCTCACTGTTCATTCAAGTCAAAGCTTTAAAAGTAAACTATTGTCCAAGAGACGATCGCATTTTCTCTTAGAGGATCATCGATCATGAAAAATAAAACCTACCCACATCTCTTACCTTGAAGCAGTGGAATTACCTGCAAAGGATGGTCCCCCTTCCTTGCACAATGAGCCAGGCTTTGACCAGCAGCAAAATTACTCCAAAAGAAGGAATAATAAGTCCTTTATATTGTAATTTTCACTGTTGATATGCAAGAAGTGTAGTGGGTCTGCTCACGTAGGAATAAATAAAAAGCCGAACAAACTGCTCGGCAGCTACCATGTGAAAAGAAAAGACCTCTAGTGGCCACAGGCTGAATTCTTTAAGGAAGGGAGAGGAGAGATGGAGGGAGCAGCGGAAACACACGCTCCTGTGTGTGTATAGACATACACACACACACACATATGCAGGCACACACACATGCACATACACACACTCCTACACCCCTCAAATGCTAAGGTTTCTCCTTTCTTGCATTTGGCCTGGCTGGAGGTAGAAACGAGAATAATAGTTATTTCTTGATTTAAGTGGGAGCCGGTTAAATTAGTGACGGCGGTGTTCTGTCTAGTTTGAAAGGGATAATTTCACACACTCACTACCACCCCCTGGGGGCCTGAGCAGGAAAACAAATTTGACTCTGGCTCTTCAAGGAGGTGCCACTCAGTGTAGAGGCTACAAGTTCCCATTAAGAAAGCATCATCAGCCATTGTCCCTGAGAGTCTCAGCTTTGTGATCTCCTCCGTATTTGCATGTTTTCTAGTCATTTATGGTGTGTGGGTGTGGTGGTCACTTGGCAGGGAGAGCCAGCTTCCTGGGCTTGTAACCTTCGCAGTCATGACAGGCACCTTGCTTAGAAGGGCTCCATGGCTGTTTCAAAACTGAATAATTTTAAACAAGGGCTTTGCATTTTTTACTTTGTTCTGAGACCTACTAATTATATAGCTTTTCCTGCTGACAAGGAAAGCAGGCTATCCCTAACTTCTCAATTGGAAAGAACCTAGAAACAAATGAAAATCCGTATCATGGGAGCTACTTTTGGGAGTGTAAGCTTACAAAACAGTTTTCCAAAAGGCTTCCTGTTTCTCTACCACTGGAACAAAATTGTAAACCTGGGAGGAAATATATACACACATATATATACATACAGGCATACCTCGTTTTATTATGCTTCACAGATACCTGTTTTTTATAAATTGAAGGTTTGTGGCAGCCCTGCATTGAGCAAGTCTCTTGGCACCATTTTTCCAACAGCCTGTGCTCACTTCATATCTCTGCATCACAGTTTGGAAATCCGAGCAATATTTCAGATTTTTTTCATTATTATTATACCAGTTATGGTGATCTGTGACAGTGACCTTTAATGTCACTATTACAATTATTTTAGGGCACCATAAACAAACTTCATGAAGGCAGACTTCACTGTTCTTTTTTTAAGAAACTGCCACAGCCACTCCATTCTTCAGCAACCACCACCCTGATCAGTCAGCATCCATCAGCATCAAGCCCAGACCCTCCCCCAGCAAAATGATTCCTATTTACTGAGGCTCGGATGATCATTAGAGTTTTTTTAGATCATTTAGTTTTTTAAATTAAGGTTTATCTTCTCAAATTAAAATTTATGTTTTTTTAAACATAATGCTATTGCATACTTAATAGACTACAATACAGTGTTAACATAACTTTTATATACACTGAGAAGCCAAAACATTCCTGTGACTGGCTTGATTGTGATATTCACTTTATTGTGGTGGTCTGGAACCAAACCCATAATATCTTCAAGGTATGCCTGTATATATTTCATATTTGTTATTTTATTAACAAAAGAAGAACTTTTTTTTTTTATAAAAAAGGCAGCAGTTTATGGTTTAAAAAAAAAAAATGCCTTTTTTTTTTGGTTCAAACATAATACTTCCAGCCAGGCCATCTTCCACAAGCCCGTGCTTGGCCGGACCACAGTGGAACTTCATTTGGCCAAGATGGCAGCCCCAGTGGAAACTTGCAAGAGACAGTCAAGAATGACTTCTCACCCCTGGTGGATTTGTGGCTTGTGCTTTGTTTACTAGGTTCCGGAATAGATCTCCCTGAATGCTGCTTGCAGACACTGAAAACTCACCCTGATATGGACTGATAAAATCTGGGAAAGAGGAAGCAGAAAAGGCTATGCTGATGTCTTCTGGTGTATGAAAGAGTGTGGTTCCTCCTCTGCTCCCAGGGTCTCCTCTCTGTGTCCCTGCTTTGGTTGCCCTCTTGTTTGAATCTTTCTGGTACTTAGCTGGCTTTGCAAATTGAGGGTCTTACTCTTTTTCTCTCATGAATTAATCTTTCTTTCCTGACTAGATCATTAACTCACAAAGAGCAAGGGCCATCTCTTCTCATTTCCTTCATCCCTCTCAGCCCTTACCAACTGGCAGGTCCCAGGAGGTGCTGGGTTGCCACTGACTGGTTCCTGGTGATCCAACTACGGATTCCTCTGCAGAGAACTGTAGTGCATTTCAAGGTGCTAAAGGAGACATCTGATTGGTTTGATACTCCTCTAGAGGTAGATTCAGATGAATTATTGTCCCATTTGACAGATGAGTCAATTGGGACTTACACATGTAAAATTATTTGTCATAAAATGAAACTGTCTCCATGATTTTGATATAGGCTGAATTTCCTGACACAAGTACAGTGCTCTTTCCCCAGTGTGCGAACAGCAGGAGAGGTAATGGATCAGGTGTTATGTTTATGTTTGGCACTCCTATTACAGTCCCAGGCACATAATAGTACTCAGTAAATACTTTTTTGATGAATGAGCCATAAGGAGACATTTTCTCACAGGGAAGTTTTCCGTGGTCCTCTCTCAACTATTTGTGGTATTTTTCTTCATTTCTTGCAGAGTCACTTTGTGGCATGTATGACAGCCATCTTAAACCAGATGGGTGACCAGCACTACTCCTTCTACATTGAGACCTTCCAGACCAGCTCTGAACTTGTGGTGAGTCCGTAGGATGCTGGGGGTGAGGAAGAACTCTTTCATCTCTGGAACATGCCTTCTGTCCCTGTCAGAGAGACCGGAATGTCTACCATATAATCTAGATATGACTTAACCAATATGTATTGATGAATCACAGACATTTCAGGGTTTAAGAGCATGAGTGTTAGAGTCATACAGTCTTAGGTTTGCATCTAGGATTTGTCACTTGCTAGCTCTGTGACCATGGGCAGGTGAATCTCTTTTATTTGTAAAGTGGGAATAATATAATTTATGTCATAGGGCTAAGAAGGGGTTGCATGAGAAGACAATAATTCTCATGTAGTAAGTGCTCAGTAAAATATAGCTCTTATTAAAATCACAAATGCCTAGAGGAAGTTGGCCTCTGGGCCCCCTTCTTCTAGCCTCTCAGGAGGCATTTGCTACAAGACCATCTGCCCGTGGCCTGTGGCTTCTATCTCTGAAGCTGATGACTTCATTAACATAGAGCCCAGCCCAGGCTATTCCTGCCCCAAGGGTGGAGCAGAGCACCCTTTGCCCTCAGTGTGGCCACCTTTCTCACTGTCTTGTCGCTACCAGGTTCAGGAGTCCCACTGCTTGAGGTCACTCTCAACTCTCCCTAGAGAGACCGGGGCACCAAAATTGGATCAACCTCAGAGAGAGGCTCATTAAAAAAAAAAAAAGGAATCATTAGAAAGTCAATGCCCTACCCCTTCATCCATTCAATAGTGAGATGTTCTCTCCATTGGAGCAAGATTGGCAAGAAATGGAACCTTTCCCTCAACCTCCAATTTCCCTATAGCTTAAGACGTGGAAATAGAAAAACTGGACTCCTAATTTTTGATCCTCTATGGAAGGAAAGGTCTCTGGGGGAGGAAGGTAAGAAATGGGATTCTTATTGATTGAACATACACATTTTCTTACATAACCCTCACAAAAGTATGACATGGGAATTAGGAGTCATATTTCACAAGTCTACAATCTGCTTGCTCAAGGTCCCATAGCTAGTATGTGGTGGAGGTAAGGTCTGGACATTGACTGTAACCCTTATACCACGCTATCTCTTCTCATTAAGAAGCCATTCTTCCCATCTATGAGTCAGGGGCCTTCTTCATTTCCATACGAAGGGGATGTGCCTGTGATGATATCCACACTTCCCCAGATGACATCAATTATGAATAATATAATAATACTCACCATCATCATCATCATCACGTAATGAGAATTTGTAAGAGAACAGGCTCTGTACTAAGCATCTGATTGGCAGTATGCACTTAATCCTCACAGTCACCCTTTGAAGTAGATATTGTCCCCATTCTGCTGATGTAGAAACAAGGACTTAAAGTATTGAGGTAGTTTTCCCTAGCAACAAAGATTCCTGGAAAAGAATAAATGCCATTCCCCAGAATTTTGCAACTTAGCTTAAAGCAGTGATTTTCAAATTATGTTCCTCCTATCCTCACTATGCTTTACCATAAACGTGCACACACGCGTGCATGCACACAAACACACATGCGCACACACACACACAATCCCACCAGAGCTGTTCTACTTTTATATATTTTATATATTGGGCTCCAGGTAAGACTTTCTTTGAACAAAGAATTCTACTGTTAAAATAATTTGAAAACCACCAACTTAAGGAAACAACTCTGGACGGATTCCCTCTAGATTTTGAATTTCACCTAAAGCACGCTGGTGGTATGACTTCACTACCTCCAGCTCAAAAGGGTCTCAGTGCCAGTGATTCTGGTCTTAGCTATCCGGATTTGTCTTTGTTTATTTTTTATTTTTTGAGACAGAGTCTCGCTCTGTCACCAGGCTGCAGCGCAGTGGTGCGATCTTGGCTCACTGCAACCTCTGCCCCCCAGGTTCAAGTGATTCTCCTGCCACAGCCTCCCAAGTAGCTGTGATTACAGTGTGCGGCACCACGCCCAGCTAATTTTTGTGTTTTTAGTAGAGACAGGGTTTCACCATGTTGGCCAGGATGGTCTCAATCTCTTGACCTCAGGATCCACCGTTCTTGGCCTCCCAAAGTGCTGGGATTACAGGTGTGAGCCACCGTGCCCAGCCTCCGGATTTGTCTTTAATTTGTGTTCTCCAAAGATGGAGAAAAAGTCTGGCTCACTGCAAAGTCTAGGGAGGGTGCTGAAGTCCACTTTGAACCTCTTCAAAGGAGAGGAAGAGTTCCTGTCATTGTGTCTCATCCAATCTGCTCGTGTGTGTGTGTGTGTGTGTGTGTGTGTGTGTGAGAGAGAGAGAGAGACATATGAATTAGCTGTATTTACAGCACTGCTAATTAGATTCATCTTAATAAGAGTTTATTTGCTCAATGACCTGAGATGCTTTCATACAGTGAGATTATTTCCTTCTCAAATACATATATGGGAAAATGATTATAAAATTACTACATCAATGGTATATTTACTTCTTTATTCCCAAAGATGAAATTAATAGTGCTTTATTTTGAGAGCATTTTCACATCCCATATTCATGTTCCACTGATATTTGGGAAACGACATTCCAGCATTCAATCTTTAAGCTTCCATTTAATTTAGTTAATGAAAGGCTGTGTCCCTTCCCTTTTCCTCCCTCCAAAATATAATAAAGAAAAAATTTAAAGAGCTGGCAAGCTCTGAGTTCCTGTAAAACAGAATCAGATGTGTGCTGTGCTTCATTGTTTCAGGACTTCTTGATGGAGACCTTCATCATGTTCAAGGACCTCATTGGAAAGAACGTGTACCCTGGAGACTGGATGGCCATGAGCATGGTTCAAAACAGGTGAGCTGCTACCTGCTTCTATAAAGCTACCTTACCCAGCCCTCACTTCAAAGATCACCTGTTTTGAGTTAAAGTAGGGACAATTTCTCCCTGCTGAAAAGAAATTAAAGTGTTAAGGCATCCTTTCTTTCTATCTTTAAACCCAGGGAAAGACTCCTCACCAATCTTGAAGCTACTCAAAAAGTCCTCCCCACCTTCTCCATTTTTCAAATCCCTGTTAGAATATCATACTTCATCTCTGGAGCCTTTCCTAAACTCTTGGGACAGGAGATCTTAGAAAAGCATTTTAAAATATATTATTTTAATTTTTAAAAAAATAATAAAATATATTCTGTGGCATGGTGAAATAAGTTTAGGAAGCATTAATTAAACAGCTTTGAATAGATTTCCATGCTGCAGGACTTCTCCGAGCTTTTAATATGCTAATGTGATTTTTTTCTAAGAGGAGGATTTAGGATACAGCATTCCATGTGCCCATCCATTTGCACATAGGATGTGCATTTGGTGTGTCTATGCGTATATCTATAATACCTGTTAACACTCCTAGACTATCAGTGTAACCCAAGTATAACTTACATGTCCTATGGCGCATCAAGAGATAAAAGTAATTCTAAACAATTTCAGTCTTTGCTGCTAGATCTCTTATATCACTTCACCAAAGTAAAATCCAAATTATAACATTCATTAATATTTTCTAATATTCCCTTGGGCTTATTTCTAATATTCCTTGGATTTTCCCAAGCCTCTCTCAGAACCTGATTCCCAAATCCTGCCCATCAATTCCTTTAAAACAGCATCTTCTTGGCTCTTCCCTTTTCTTTCTCCCTGCTTTCCTTTGGCTTCTTTTATTTGTTTTAGACTCTTTAATGGAAAGTCCTTCATATTATACTAATGTCTAGTTTTATCTCCCTCTACCTATTGCCCTTGTTTTATATCAAAAAAACAAGCATTGGGGTGGCAAAGATAGAAATATCTCTAGAGGGCAGAATAAGGGGAGAAGTTAAAAAGACAAAATCAGAATTCTCTGAAGTGAAAGGGAAAGAGGAAAGACTAACTCAAACTTGCCCAAGCAAAAAGAGAATGTATTAGCACAGATAACTGAAAGAACCCTGAGGTGTGGCTTCAGGCATGGACGTATCTAGGTGCTCAAAGAGCAATGAAGAGAATCTGTGTGTGTGTCTCTCTCTCTGCTTTTTCTATTTACCTTATTCTCAGGCAGATGCTGTCTTCATAGTGGGGAAAATGGACTCTAGAAGTTGCAGACATATTCCTTGTTGTATTTTCAATGATGATAGAATGAAAAGACTTCCTTTTCTGTAGGTACAGAAAAAATTCTGAGGCCGGTCTTCAAAAGTCTGGCCTGGGCTACATGCCCATCCATAGACCTCTGCGGCCAGCCGAATGAAATGTGCTGTTAAATCAGGCTTGGATTTCATGACCCGCCTTTGGAACTAGGGGTGGGTGGTGTGGTCAGTTCTACCAAAACCACAAAGTCAGGGGATAAGAAAAGAAGCAGGGAAGGTAGCTCTTCAAAGGAAAGTCTGGAAGTTGTTACCAGAAAGAGGACTAAATGATGGGCAGCTGAATGCACAGATATCCAGCCTTGATCCAGGGTCTTGGGACTAGAGCCCTGGCCAGGCAACTTCTCCTTCTGAGATATCTAATGGTCCTTCTGGAAGAAACATATGCTGGGCCCCGTGGGAGTGCTTTGATGGAATATCTCCTCCTGAAATCCCAGCTTGATTCAAACTTTAGTCATTTTTGGGACAGGCCCCCAGAAATGATACAATAATCCTTGTTTCTTTATACCTAGAAAATTAGAATGTAATCTCCTCAGGGACTTAATAAATTGGAAATCTCTCCTAAATAGAAATAATAGATTTGTATCTCTTAAGGGTCAGCCAAGTACTTATTTTTTTTTACATTAAAGAAAAAAGTTAGACTCCGGAACACAGCCTGGGCTTCAGACTCTTTAATTCTGCCACTTTCTCTTTCGTGGGAAGTCTTTTGACCTCTTGGAGTGTTAGTTTCCTAGTCTGTAAAATGGGGATAACGGTAGTTTCTATTTCATGAAAATTGCGTTATGTGTATGAGGATAGAATGAGTTACTCCTTAGCACAGTGCCAGTATCAAGGAAAAACTCAATAATAATAGCATTGATATCACTAGGTGATGACAACAAACTTAGCCTTGGACTAAAGAAGCATGTGTTAATGTCAACCAGAAAAGATTACTTTTTTCTCCTTGCAGGCACATAGCTTAGTTCGAAGATTTTCTTCATCTTCTAGCCAGAATGATCTCTTATATTTTTAGAACACATGAAATGTTCTCACTACTTTTGCATTTTGTATGATATTATAATAGCTAACATTTATTAAGTACCTAGATCCATCACTGTTGCAAAGGCTTCACATGTATTAGTTCATTTAATCCTCCCAACAACTTTATAATGTAGAACAACTGTAATTCACGTATTATATAAGAGGAAGCTGAGGTGCAGAATAGATAAGTAACATACTTCCTGTTGCATTGCTGAAAAGAAACAGAAGCCATTTCGTTGAAGCCAATGCTCTTAATCTCTGTATTATTATTGTTTTATTTATTTATTTATTTATTTATTTCTGAGACAGAGTTTCGCTCCTGTTGCCCAGGCTGGAGTGCAATGGCGTGATCTCGGCTCACTGCAACCTCCACCTCCCAGGTTCAAGAGATTCTCCTGCCTCAGCCTCCCGAGTAGCTGGGATTACAGGCATGCAGCACCACACCTGGCTAATTTTGTATTTTTAGTAGAGAAGGGGTTTCTCTATGTTGGTCAGGCTGGTCTTGAACTCCAGAATTCAGGTGATCTGCCTGCCTTGGCCTCCCAAAGTAATCTCCATATTATTAAGTGCATTTTGCCCAGAGAGGTGAAACAACTCTCCAAGGTCATGCCACTAGTAAACAATTTCAACCCAATTTAGATAAACAGAACATGTACCATGACTTATCCCAGACCAGTGTTCCCCAGAATACCATTTTCTTTTCTCCAAAAAGATGCAACTTATTCATGTGGTCAGGGCCAACTTCACTTGTCAGTATGTCTGGACATTCCAAGTAACTTTTCTTCCTTCCTTCCATGATCTGTATGTTATTATATTTGGCCTGTGTTTATAATTTTTCTATTATCACTTATGATTTCTGTATTATGTATGCATTAGTCATCTATTATTTACTTATCTGTTTGTTGGAAAAGGGAGTGGGGTTTTCTAGATTTTAATGTCTCCCCAGCTGTGTACTGTTTGTGTATGCAGACATAGTGACACATCTCCTGCAAGAAATACTTCCTGTTAGAGCGTTTTTCTTTTTGGTAAGCTGCAACACTGAGTAAGATCTGATTTACATGATGTTGTTAATTTTTAAATGATCAAGTTCTTTATAATGTTGTAAATGAACAAGATTATGCCTGGAAACCTCTTTTACCTCTCTTCCATCTGCACCTCACTCTAGAAATCCAACATTTTGAGGAGGCTTAGGATTTATGCACATCCCTAAAGTTACCCTAAATGCAGTCAACCACCGAATATTTATTGAATTTCATGGGCATCCAAGGTTCTAGGCAATGGACAGGCCAATTTAAGCTATGGTCCCAGAAGGCAGAGGGCTTCCGGTCTAGCCAGGGAAACAGTAAATATTCCCATGGAAATGTAAGCTGCAGTTGCTGTCATGAATTTGGAGCCCAGAGAGAGATCAGAGGCAGAACAGGGCAGTTAGGACTTATGGTTGCCTGGGTTCAAATTCCATCTGAGGAAGTTCCTTCACCACTCTGGACTCCATTTTCCTCACTGTAAAATGTGGCTAATAATGATACCACAAAGGATATTTGTGGGAACTAAAATGAAATAATATGTAGAAAGTAGTTAGAACAGTGTTTGACACATAGCAAGCGCTTCATAAATGTTAGTTAATTTTGCTTTCTATTTCTATTTCTATGGTCTGGATATATCCAAACTATTTCACTGAAGCGCAAATCTGGGCTGGGTCTTCTCTACCTTTTCATATGGTGGTTCCATCACTGTGCTGTTGAATCACTGACACCCATTTTCCCTTCATCCTACCTACCTTAATTTGTAGTGATCATTCATTTTTGGGGTCCCCACCTCCTGCAATCCATGTAATCCAGAAAGAAAGAACCCTCTTTCTTTCTTTTTTTTTTTTTTGAGGCAGAGTCTCACTCTGTCACCCAGGCTGGAGTGCAATGGCATAATCTCAGCTCACTGCAACCATCGCCTCCTGGATTCTGGTGATTCTCCTGCTTCAGCCCCCTCAGTAGCTGGGATTACAGGTGCACGCCACCATGCCTGGCTAATTTTTATATTTTTAACAGAGACAGGGTTTTGCCGCATTGGCCAGGCTAGTCTAGAACTGCTGACCTCAGGTGACTCACCCGCCTCAGCCTCCCAAAGTGCTGGGATTACAGACATGAGCCACCGTGCCCAGCTTACCTCCTCATGGTTTCATTAATCAGCAAAGAACACCTAATCCTGACATCCAGCTGGCTGCAGGATCCCGATCCCGGGAGCCTGCTGCATCCCTAACTGGAATCCCAAATTATGCAGAAAATGTTTGCGGGCACTTGGGGTGAATCGTGTCCTGTCACTGAGCTGGAATACGCCGATTCATTCTAACCTTTTGGTCCATGGAGCATTTTGTGTGTTGTAACGGAGGCACTTAAAGGCTCTGTGGGAGAATCGATATCGCAGCGGCTCAAGAGGAGGGATGTCTATGTCTTCCAGTCAATGCTTTCATCTTTAGTTCTGACCAGTAGAATCAACCACATCCCATGAATGACAGGGGATTGGGATTTGGAGCGGCCCTTTCTCTCCCTTGGTGCGTCTCAACAGATAGGGCATGTCCGCCTCTCTCCCCTCTTTTATTCACATGATACTGCCTGTGGGCATGGGTCCACGCTGTGTTGTCACATGGGAGTATCATCAGCCTCGTATCCTCCTGCCCCAGAACTTCGAGGCAGTGGGCAGTTAAGGATAACCATAACGACAACAGCTGACATGTACTGAGGACATCTATGTGCAGGCACTGGGCCCCTGCTTCCTGTACTGCATCTCATTTAGTCTTCACACATGGCTCCTTTTACAGATGGGGCAGTTGAGATTCACAGAGGTCAACCACCCAGCCCACGGCCGCAGCTCAGAAGAGTGGCTGACTGGGAAGGTGACCCTGGCTGGCTTGCAGCACCTGTAGGACTCTGTGTGCACCTTCCACTCCTGGGCCCAGGCCAGGGAGTAGTACATGTAGTGTGTATAGACTTATTCTCGGCTGCCTCCTGACACCAGGATTTGTTCTGCCACATGAAGAGAAGTAGGAAGCTGGGAACTCGAGCCAGCAGGCTCTGTGAGGCCTCACATGGAACAGTTTTCAGGATAGCAAGCCTGGGTTTGGCTCCTCTTTCTGCCAGCTTCTTCCTACTCACAACAGCTGACTTATCTGTTCCCTGCTCTATTGCATATGGCTTCTGGTTCCTCATGGAATCATCTGCCCATGGCTCAGATTGCATTCTCCCTCCTTGTGGGCTGTTTGAAAGGATGGATCTACTTCTGTCCAGGCTTGGGTGTCTCCATTGCACAGTACTATATCCATAAGACCACCCATGGGCTGCTGGCCAGCCCATGCATGACTGCTTTGAGTCACGTGTTGGCCCTGGACCCAGTCAGCCGTGGGCAGGCAGCAGAATGATATGCACGAAGTGCGAAGGGCTGCGTGCATGGCAGGCATGAGTGGAAGCATGCCAGTGCCGGAAGTTCAAGGAGCCAGAGTGTCCTTCTGGTTCATTGGAAACACTTTAGAGAAAGACAAACCTGAGTTTAGGTCTAGACTCTTCTGCTTCTTTGCTGTTTGAATGTGGGGAAATTATTTGCTCTTTCTAAGGCTCGGTTTCCTCTTATGTTAAATGGGTATAACAGTAGCTCCTACTTCAGTTTATAGAATTAAATGAAATAACGTTTGTAGAGCTCTTAGCACAGGCCATATGAATTGTGGCAATTGATACTTCCATCTTTGTTATTATTAATAAAGTGAGCTCATGGCTTGGGTTGAACAGAATTACAGAGATGTCCTTGTGGACAGAACTGCCCTGTGGTTAAATACCTAGATTCTGCAGACAGTGTAACTACATGTGAATCCTGATTTTACATGTACTGCCTGGGGTTTTGGGAAAGTTACCCAAACTCACGTCTCTAAAGTGGAAACCATATCTCATTCAGAGATGGGTGAGCATTAGAAAAACAAAAGCAACAGAGGAAAGAATCCATGCAAAACGCCTAGCGTGGAGCCTGGCAGGCAGTTGAAAACCATGGTTGGGATTGTTCTTCCTCCTATACAGCCACTAAGCAACACAGATGAGACACAGGAAGTGCTACGTTGAGATTTGATAATGAACTTTGTTTTCAACAATTCGGGTTCATTGTTGACAGTAATAGAGTTGAGTGTGTTTTCATCCTAACCCACTTTACTATATGAGTGCTTAGGCTTTAAGTACAGTTATTGCTGCTGTTGTTGTCGTTTTGAGACGGAGTCTCACTCTGTCGCCCAGGCTGGAGTGCAGTGGTGTGATCTCGGCTCACTGCAACCTCCAACTCCCTGGTTCAAGCAGTTCTCCTGCCTCAGTCTCCCGAGTAGCTGGGGTTACAGGCACATGCACCATGCCCAGCTAATTTTTGTATTTTTGTAGCAGGACGAGCCGCAGACAAAACCTCGCAGACACCGAGTTATAGAAGGAAGGGCTTTATTCAGCTGGGAGCATCGGCAAGCTACTGCCTTAAAATCCGAGTTCCCTGAGTGCACAATTTCTGTCCCTTTTAAGGGCTCACAACACTAAAGATTTCACATGAAAGGGTCATGATTGATTTGAGCAAGCAAGGGGTACGTGACAGGGGTTGCATGCACCGGTGGTCAGAGAGAAACAAAACAGGGCCATGAGTTTCACTACGTTCTTTTATACAATGTCTGGAATCTATTAGTAATACCGGTTTCTAAGTTATGAGTTGATTTTTAACTACTGGGTTTAGGCCAGGCAGGCCCAGGCCTGGTTTTGGGCCTGGCACTGGGCTGCCTGTCTTTGGTTTTACTTCCTTGTTTTTTTCTTAAAATAGGTACTGAGTATAAAACAATATAAAACAATATGAGAGGGTCTTTCTCTCTCCTCATTTTTAGTAGAAACGAGGTTTCACCATGTTGGCCAGGCTGGTCTCGAACTCCTGACCTCATGATCCACCCATCTTGGCCTCCCAAAGTGCTGGGATTATAGACGTGAGCCACTCTGCCCGGCCTATTACTGTTTTTAAAAAAATAAGAAAAATGAGAAGAAAAATACCTCATTTTTCCAAACCCAAGCATGGGCACCCAGAGTGAAGTGATATTGTGATTTCCAGTGTGTGGCTATGAAAGGCTCTAGAGAAAGGGAGGAACTTTGATTTACCTGCTACTAATCTCTGTCATCAGCACAGGGGCAAATCGGTTCGTGGTCATTAGACTGGCCTTTGAGGCTGGAGACAAGTTTAAGCTGACAACCAAAATAATGACTGTTCCTGGAATGACTGATAGCATTGTTGCTGCTGAGAATGTGTGAAAGCCCTCACTTTGGTATTGTATTCGAGGTTCTGAGATGTTTACATATAATGTGACAGCCACTCAATGCATTTCCATCTGGGGGATCAGATAACTAATCTTTAAGGAGAGAATACAAAATACGATGTTGTTGCAAAGACATATTGGTGAATAACAGACTAACAAAACTACAGAAATCTCCCTTTGTGACAGCCTGATGGGGTGGCAGATTTTGTGGGATTTTTATTTCTGTTTCTGTATGGTGCTGCCTGCCTCAAAACTAGCTGCTAACTGAGCCCTGTCCTCTGTCTGCCCTGTTGTCTGGCTCTTGCCTTTGGAAGAATAAAGCAGTCCAGAGGGGTCTGAAGCCACCTCAGCTAGTGACCCTGTGAAAAAGGTTACATTACTGCTATTTCACAAAGGAGGAGACTGAAACCTCAGGGGTTATATTAACATGCTCCAAATCCACACCACTGGAGAGTAACAAAGCCAGAAATCACACCCATTGTGTGTGTGTGTGTCCAAATCCTGTGATCCCAGTGTCAGGATGCACTGCCTTCTGTGTTCAACAGTCATGACAGTATTTTAGTGAACACCTGGCCCTACAGTGCCTGATGTAGCAAATGCTGCAGATTCTCCACCCACCATCTCTTGAACCACCCAAAATCAGCAGGCCGCTTCGGTGGACATTTCCCATGCACCCTGAGGCTTTCTTTCTTCTTTCTTTCCCTGGGCTTTGTCTGGCTACAGAGTGCTCAGCTTACCTGCAGGACAGGCCAGAAGTACCAGGGACTTCCCGCCCATTGGAGCAACTTTCAACCAGTGAGTGGCTGCTGCTAAGGCATAAATAGCCCAGCCTTTTTGTTCCCTGGGAGGGGACACTTCTTATATGCATATGTGTTCTGTAAAGTCCAGGTGTAGGATATGAGAGAAAGACATAGTCAAGGACGTTACCAAAATTGTTTCCTTTTTCTCACCCCAATCTGAGCAATTGGAAGAATAGAATTGTCCTTAACTTAGATGGGAGGACTACAGAAAGAAGTATTTCAGGGTGGGTGTGGGGAGGGCAAGTGGTCGGAGTTTAGTTTTTGACATGTAAGTTTGAGATGCCTATATGTTATTCAAGTATGGATATAGATCAGAGACCTGGAGTGCAAGCTGGTGTGTAGGGGAGAGGCCAGGGATGGAGATAAAAATTTAGGAGTTAAAGTCATGTGGACTGGGGAGTATGTGAGAGCATAGAGGGAGTCTGTGATTCCCAGAAGAGTAGAATCTACTGAAGGAGAGAGATGTTACTGAGTCATACAAGTGAATCATCCTAGACCATGATGAACATTGGGAACGGGAGTTGCAATGAGGATTCCTTCGGGTACACATGAGTGCAGCAGACCCTGCCCTGCAGAAGCTCATAGTCTGAAAGAAGAGATGTGGCTGCACACAGACAGCTGGATGTAAAGTGTGCTCATAGGAGGGGTGCCAGAAATAACCTCAGAGAATGGGGGTGGTCTCAGTCACTTAAGGCTGGTGGGATGATGGAAAACTAAATGAAGAAGGCTCTTGATCTGGATCAGGAAGGATAATGACCATGAAGAATCCTGACTTTCAGAGATGAGAAGGCGAGGGACATTCTACACAAAGAAAGAACATAGACAGGGATTTGGGAAATACCAGAAACACAGGGTACTAGCAAGAAATAAGCCTAGAAAAGAAGGTTGGGGTCCCATCATGAGGGGAGGGACTGTCCAGAGAAAGAGCTTGGACTCACCCTGTAGGCAGTGGACAGCCAGTGACGGAGCTGTCCTTTAGAGGAAGGAGCTTTCCAGGATGAAGAGACAGGAGGCTGCAAGACCAGTCGGAAGGGCTTGGCAAGGAGGAAGGAGAGAACAACATGGACAGGAAGACACTTAAGGGGAAATGCAAATTGACAACAAGTACCAAAGTGATAAACGTGCATGACATTTGACAAGTTTTTTTTTTTGTTTTGTTTTTTGTTTTGAGACAGACTCTCACTATTGCCCAGGCTGGAGTGCAATGTCATGATCTTAGATCACTCTGCAACCTCCACCTCCTGGGTTCAAGGGATCTTCATGCCTCAGCTTCCCAAGTAGCTGGGATTACCGGCGTGCACCACAATGCCTGGCTAATTTTTGTATTTTTAGTAGAGACAGGGTTTCACCACGATGGTCAGGCTGGTCTTGAACTCCAGACCTCAAGTGATCCGCCCACCTTGGCCTCCCAAAGTGCTGAGATTACAGGTGTGAGCCACCACACCCAGCCCATTTGACCAGTATTATTACTTGGAGGAGAACAGTGGAGAAGGGGTATATATAGCAGGTATATGATATACACAGAAGAGTGATCATTAGAGCATTGTTTATTACATTAAAAAACTGAGAAAAAAACCCAAAAAGATCCATCAATAAGAAATGGATTAAACAAACTGTGATACAGCCATACAGTGGAATGCTCTTCAGTGATGAAAAAGGATGAGATATATCTACATTCATTGGCATGAAGGAAGCACACAATTTATTGTTGAGTAAAAAAGACAGACTGTGAAACTGCATTTGTTTTTAGCCCCATTTATCAAAATGTACCCTTAAAGTATCATTTGTTTACATACATCTAGGGAGACCTTTGAAATTATGTTCATCAAAACGTGGATGACAGTTTTCGATAGGTGATAGGATGTGGGAGCATGTTGTTTATTTGTTTGTTTGGGGGTGGGGGGTGATTTCTCTTTAGGATGAATTTTCTGCCATAAGCCTGTAATATCTTAAACATAAGACACTGCAAATTTTCAAAAAGAAGTCAAACAGTTATTGAGTTCTTGCAAGGCAAACAGCCCCAGGTCTAGAGTGTGAACAGTTGTTAATCTGCATTAGCTGACCTCTCTAGATCGGTAATTTGGCCTTTGAGCCTCTCCCCGAAGAGGGTGAGGGAATTTCAGTCTGGCAGAAGGACAAAGGAACCTAAGGCATCATGCTCAGATAGTCTGGTAATTTTCTGCCCTCTTCCAGGGTCTTCTTGAGAGCTATCAACAAGTTTGCAGAAACCATGAACCAGAAGTTCCTAGAACACACGAACTTTGAGTTCCAGGTGAGTATGAGACACCAGAGCTACCCTTGGAGCTGCCCAGGGCGTCTCTGACATCTTGGGCTGATCGCTCCATCAGACACATCCCAAAGCCTATAGAAACTGTCCCAGTCTTTCTGGGGATTTCCACGGAGGGTTGTGGCTGGGGAGAAAATTCTCAGGCTTTCAACCAGGTCCTTGATTAAATAGTCACCAACTGATCATCATATGCAAATGTGACTGTATAATGGATCTTATGCTAACAAGGAGACTTGCATTCATTCATTGTCAGAGTCGGTACCACCTTTTAAAAATGTATCACTTTTTTTTTTTTTGCTTTTGTATTGCCTGGAGCCAAAAGAGCAGCCAGTCATAGACAATGAAAAATGATTTACAATCAAGTTCTCCAGTACAACTTTGTGGCTTCCTGATTCCTTCGAAAGTCATTTTTAGTGCTCAGCCAAGACCTGGGATCTCTAAGAGATTCAGGGTCCTAAAAGTATGTGCCTGGGGCAAACAGAATGACACACCTGCCCAGGTCCAGGCCCAAGAAGAACAAACTCTGTGGGAAAGTCCAGATTGCTGCCTCTTCCCGGAGAGGTGAGAGGGAAGGCCCCCCACAAAAGGATCCCCTCCAGGGAAGCCTCTGATCCCTAGCATCTCTTGCAGTGGGGGCTTAGCATGTAGGAGACACTGAGCTCATAAACTGCAATGATGGTGTTTTTTCCTTGCTCATCTAAGTTGTTCAGTTCCTGTCTGGGCTTTCACCTCTCAGAAGCTGAGCAACTTCAGGCAAGGCCTGGACTGTATCCATGCCTCAAGTGAGTCATCTGTAAAATGCAGCAACTACCCTTTCTACTTCAAAGGGTTTTTCCAGAACTGGATGTGACGAGGGGCTTGTTGGGAGAACCCACTTGTAAGGTCCCATAAGTTTCTGTTCAAATATTTCCTCCTTAAGGAGGCCTCCCCTGCCTGACTCCTCTCTGAGGATCACCCCCACTGACCCCACGGTCATTATGCAAAACCACGTGGCTTCCTGGAGTCTCTTCATACCACTAAATGTCATTAGGAATCATCTTTCTTCTCTACGTGCGTATTTTCTCTCTTTCCTCCCATAGAACTGAAGCCTCGTGAGTATAAAGACCTTGAACACACAACAACTCTATGCTTTGTGCCTGGCACATGGTAGGTCTTCTTGGGGAGGTGATGTCTGGGCTGAGGCCTGTGAGATTCACCCTGCTGAGAGCACCAGCCTATGAGTATTTGTTGAGAGGATGAACAGGATCTCTGAAGAAGATTCTCTTGAACTACCTTGCATTCAAATCAGGCAACTGAGCGACAATGAGAGTGATGATAAAATGAGTAGCTGCCGTTTTCTGACGATTAATACATGCCAGATCTCACGAGAAGCACTTTAAGGGCATTATCTTTCTCAGTCTTTACAGCCACCCTACAGGTTAGCCACTATTACTAATATTTTTTCTGCTCTAAGGAGGCAGGAAGTAAGACTCAGAGATAATAAGGAGATAGCCTGGTGTCACCGAGTACATCAATGCAAAGTTGGGACCAGAACTCAGTGGTGGCTGACACCAAGACCCACACAGATGACTATAGCCACGTGCCAGATATAGACTTTCACCGCTGCAGGGGGTTGACTGCCCGACTGGGTCTGGGTGAGAGTTTCTCCTGGCATTATAAATCTTCAACATGGGAACACAGCGTATCTCTTTAGCTGGTTTGAATCAGGAGAGATGCTCGATTTCCTTCCAAATGTGGCTGAGATGCCTGCAGGCTCTGGTCACGGGTATGTTCAGGGAAGTTTCTGCTTTTTGGGAGGGGCAACTTGGAACACCATACCTAGGGGCCAGAGGTGACAGGGTTTGGTCCATATAACTGCGAGCTAGTTTGTTCATCTCTTTCCGTGGGTGTCAGCAATTGCAGCCTCAGACTTGCTTTCCGACTTCACTCTTTTCTGTGCTCTTAGATGAATATTTTCCAAGAGAAGCTCAACTTCATTCCTTCAGGGCATTCCTTTAGGTTTATATCCTGTTTTCCTGAAAGAAAATCTGTATTTGAGAGATGCTCAGAGATTGAGCGTTGCATACATGAGAAGTACGGGCTTGCAAGCTGAGTGACTTTAGACAAATTACTTCATCTCTGTGTGCCTCAGTTTCCTCAACATTAAATCAGGATACTAATAGCAGCTATGTCATTGGATGGTTGTGAGGATTAAGTGAATTCACATAAAGTGTTTAGAACAGTGCTGGGAACATAGCAGCCATTTAAAAAGTGTTAGCTCATTATAATAATAGTAATTTTATTATTTGGATAATAATTATGATGATCATGCACCTAAATGTGTCAGGGCTGGGAATGCATGTCAGTCCTTGATAAAAAGGACAGGAGGCCTCTTTCTGGTCACCACAACATTGCCTGGGGCTGTCACACCCACAAGATTCTGTAAAACAGAAGAGTGGCCAACATTACACAATAAAGTAAGTCTCTTTTCCTAATGAGGCTTCCATAGCTATTTATTGAAAAGTACCCAAGAACAGGATCATTTTCCAACCTTATCTTTGTTCTCCTACCTTTTCCTCCCTCTGTATGAGAATGGATTTGTCCTCTGTACCCTGCCTGGAACACGCCTTGTCTCCTTCTTACGGTCTCATTAATTATGCATTTAATATCAGCAGGAACAGCATCCATCGCTGACTGCTGCCTGTCTTGGCAGCCACTGACCAGAGGAGGGGCAGGTGCAATGAGATTATCCCTAATATCTTTCCCAGAACAGTGGTTTTGTGATTCAAAGGGCAGAAAGTAAGGAGCTTGGTGACTGCCACTCTGTAGGTGACAAGAACTGGGAATTATAAAAATGGTGTTTTCTGCTTGCGGCTGAGATCACTTGCATTCTAGGTCCTATTCAGGATGCTGGTCCTTGGTGTCTGCATCAGTTCACGTGGTCAGGGAAGACAAAGAGAGGATTTCAAATTCAAATCAGCAAGAAATTGTGTTTAAGAGCAATTCTTATGGGCCCAGCCCAGACTATTGCAACATGCTTCAAGGAACTCAGAAGCAAGGAACACTGCCCTACCCTCAAGGATCTTGGAATCTTGATAGAAGCCTATATAAATCCATCTTCTAGCATCCAGGCTTTTGAAGAGGGTGACTAACTTTGTTGGGCATCTACTTAGAAAATTTTGATTGTCATCATAATCTTATTAGGTTGGGATATACCCATTTCAGTGGTGAATAAACTGAGCTTCAGAGAATTGATTGACTTTTCTGTTAAAGGTCATCTAACCAATAAATGGGGCTGCTGGGATTTAACCCCAGGCCTGTCTGCAAAGCACATCCTCTTTTCTTTTCACTCTTCTGCTCTGTCTCTTAGGCATTGGGTGCCTTTGGATTCCAGGAGGCAGCTTTATTTAGATCCAGAAGCACTCTCTGCCCTTTCTAATTCTTACTGGCTCTGGGATAGAGAGCTCTGAGATGATTGGCTGGAAGATGAGACTCTCCATGTTGAAATCTCTGATTGTTCCTGGAATCAGAGATTATACTTGGACTCCAGAAAGACTCTGTCTTGGGCAGCGCTGTGTTTGGTAGTGAGATGATTCTCTCTATTTGGGGATGCTCTAATTGGCTCTAGGTGGTGGCCATTTCTGCCTAGGCCTTGAGGCATTCTTGGATTACCAGCCTATCCTGGGAACCATTTTTGATATCCTGTGAAATGGAAAACCTCTAAAATATCTCTAGCCTTTAGTAGAGGCATGAGGGCCACCTTGTTCTTTATAATGGGAAATGTAACCGGTGATGCCAAAAACAGGCGAAGGAGAGACACGCACAGAGGGAGCAGTCATCAAAGCCTTGCCGCCTACCAGAGCGCCACCACGGGGGGACTCATGGTGGGATGGTTCCACCAGGCAGAACGGTGGGCACATGTTTGGGTGCAGTTTCCCCCGCCCTGCCTGCTTCAGCTTTTAGGCCCCAGACATCCTCTAGTCTGATATGTCTCACCTGAGTCCACACCTGGGGCCTTCGACTCCCAGAATCAGAAGCATCCCCAGAGTGGACATGACAGCTGTGCCTCTGCCCCAAAGAGGAGGGCAGGCTGACTGCGTTTCAGCACCGCTGCATGCTGGTTTCTTTTTTTAACTGAAATGTGAGATAAATAATGATTCCAGGTCACTGAGAAAGAATCCTGATTCTGATTTTAAAAATCCTTGATCTCTCTGCTATAAAGACTATCGTCTTTATAAACATCAGATGGACCAGTGAAAACCGTAACCATCAACAAAGCGGAAAGGACACTGAGAAGGGAGAAGAGTGATTTCAGCAGAAGAGCAGGGTGGTGAAGAATGCAAGACCTGGAGTCAGATAAACTGGATTCAGATGCCACCTTCACCATTTTGTAGCTCTGTGATGTCAGGCAAGATATTGAACCTCTCTGGGCCTCAGTTTCCTGATCTCTAAAATAGGGAGAATAATTATACAAATCTCATAGTTTTTTTAGGGGGTTTTAACCAGAATGCATGCAGTGTGCTTGGTTCATTAATGAACTCATTAAAAAAATAATTTCCCAAGCACATGCTGGCTCAGACATAATATACGATACCATATAAACAAGAGTACATTTAAAAAGAAGGTTCTTGCTTTCTTGATGCTGACAACCGGTAGAGGAGACAGAAAATAAATTAATTTTGTTGAAAGTATGACATAGATGTTGTGAATGGGGTATAATCTGGGTTAATAATGGGTGAATCCACTTTGCTTGGATGAGTGGAGAAGGCTTTTTTGCAAGACTAAGAGTTTACTAGGCAGTGATTCTCTCATCTAGTCCTTACAACCGCACTCTTTAGATACTATTGTCCTCCTTTTCTAGGTGACGTTACTGAGACTCAGAAAGGTAGGGTACCTTGTCCGTGATAATGGAACTGGTAATTGAATTGAAACCCTGGAAGGCAACCTGACAGTGTCTATAAAAACAAAGACAAAAAACAACAACTAAACATGCACAGACCCTATGTCTTAGAAATTCCAGTTCTAGGAATGTATACTACAAATGCAGTTTCCCATGCATAAAGATGTTTAAATAAGGGTGTTGATTACAGCATTGTTGCTAGCAGAAAAAAAAAAGAATTGGAATCAAGCTAAATGTCTATAAATAGGGAATTTGGTTAAAATTAAAGTACATCCTCATAGAATACAATGTAGCAATAAAAGAGAATGAAGCAGATCTGTATATGCTAATATAGAAACATTTGCAAGATATATTGGTAAGAGAAAAAAGCCAAGTGCAGCAGACTTTTAAAAAAGATGTCTATACATACATTTGTTTATGCATAAAACAATTCTGAAAGGCTATCCCAAGGAATTGTTAACATTGTCTTCTGGGGAATTAGACTTGGATCCAAGGTAGGATGGAAAATAACTTTCTCCCATTTGATATTTTCTATCATTGTTTTAAACTATGTGTGTATATTACTTTTATAATTTCTTGAGAGTTAATTAAAAGTAACTAAATTCTCATTATACCCACTAGCAGTATGACTTTGGGTGGTCTTTTTCTTTATCTGGACTTTACTGTTTACCTCTGTGCAATATGGTAGTCAGAACAGATGACGCTTAAATTTATTCCAGTTCTAACCCTCTATTGTCCTATCATTTCAAAATATTAAATTCCCAATCAGAAATCACCTCATCCCTTCCCTCAGGGCAAAGAGACTTGTGCATTTTGCTTAAGAGACACTGTAGCTTCCCCTAGTCAGCTGAGGTAGACATTTAATAGGAATATCACCAGGCAGTTTGTAGCAGGGCAGAAAGAAAAATCTGGGACCCTTTGAAGAATTTCTCTGACAATACAGCAATTGATAAATAAATATTTTCTAGAGCCCAGCTGTATTCAAGTCCTTTGTGCTGAGCATGGCATTAGAGATACAAATAAATGGAAGACAAAATCTTGGTACTTGTGGAGGTTACAATTGGAGAAGACAGGGCATACAAATACTCCACAACCAGTGCTATCATCAACACCACCATTCCATACACTGAGCACTTAATGTCAAGCCTGTAGTGGATTCCTCATTCTCATATTATTGATCCAGTAATTACAACAGTCCTTTATGGTAGGTGCCATTATTTTGGGTATTTTACATAAAGGAAAATGAGGCTCAGAAAGGTCAAGTAACTAGCAAAAGGCAACCCAGCTAATAAGCAATAGAAATGGTTTTCACACCCTGGTCTGCAACACACTGACACATGTCTTCTTGACCATCAGACAGTGCTGTCATGAGAAACGAATGGAGCACAAGGCCAGGTGCAGAACAGTGGACTAACATCCATGATAGCACACAATAAGTGCTCCTCAAATCAGGAAGTGATCAGGCAGACCCAATGTGCCCTGCAGTCTAGGAAGGCTTCATGAAGGAAGCGGGTCTTGAACCCAGCTTGGATGTAAGAATAGGACACAGTCACTGCAGGTATGAGAACCACTGTGGGTGAAGCCAAGGAGACCAAAATGCTCCTGTGATCTCTGTGGAGTCTGAGCAGACCAGCCCACCTCGGTGTGCAGTTGTCGAAGGAGACAGCAGTGGGGACCATGGAAATTGTATAAGACTTTAAGAGCCAGGTGAATGCATTTGGATCTGATTCCTTGGGAACAAGAGTGAAGAAAGGCTTGGGGCAGAGGCCTTATAAGTATTCAGCAATATCTAGTTGTGACCACGGCTCACCTCTAAGAGCACTGCACAGAGCCACATACTGTGACAACCTCCTCTGGGTTCCAGAAGTCATTCCCACAGAGCCCCATGGCCAGAACTGGGCAGGGGCTGTGGGTGAGGTACTTGGATGTGCCATTTCTGATCCGCTAAGAAGATGAGGCACAGCTATGGCTTCATGGTTCATAAAGGTCTTTCAGAATGGAAGCCAAAACCAAAACAAAACCAGGTCCACTCCCACGACAACTGAAACATGTCCACCCAGAGATTTGTACAAAAATGTTCATAGCAGCATAGCGTCAATGCTGTGATTCATAATAGTCAAAGACTGGAAGCAACCCAAATGACCATCAGTGGATGAATACATAATCAAAATGTGTATATTCATATGAGAGAATATTATTCAACAGTAAAAAATGAAGTACTGATCCATACTACAACATGGATGAACCTTGAAAGCATTACACTAAGTATAAGAAAACCTACATGAAAGGTCACATATTTTATGACGTCATTTATGTGAACTGTCAGAACAGGCAAATCCACAGAGACAGACAGTACATTAGTATTAACAGTTTCCAGGCAGTTTGTATCAGGGCAGACAGAAAAATCTGGGACCTTTTGAAGAATTTCTATGACAATATAGCAATTGATAAATATTTTCTGGAGCCCAGCTGTATTCAAGTCATTGTGCTGAGCATGGCATTAGGGATACAAATAAATGGAAGACAGGATTTGGGTCCTTGTGGAGCTTACAGCTGGAGAAGATAGGGCATACAAATACTGTGCACCCCGTGCTACCATCAACACCACCATTGCATTTACTGAGTGCTTGGTGTGTGCCAAGCCTGTGGTGGATGCCTCCTGTTTGTATATGTTCCAGGGACAGGGTAGGGAAAGATGTTGGTGGGGAGAAGAGGGACTGACTCTTATGGGCAGAGGGTTTCTTTTGGCATGATGAAAATGTTCCAAAATTAGACAGTGGTAATGGTGAATATACTAAATATACTTAAAACTAAATCATATACTTAAAAAAGTGAATTTTATGGTATATAAATTATATCTCAGATAAAAAAAAAAGAAAATCAGGAATGGGATGACAGAGAAAATGCTTTTTTGGTGGATTCATTCAGGGTAGAATAGAGAATGGCAAGAGGCTCAACCATATTTGACATGTCTTACGTGTTAGGTGGCATTTCTGAAATTATTCTCACAAGTAATTATAGATTGACTTGCTTTGTTGGATACTTATTTCCTATGTACCTTGATTACTCTTTTGCTGTCCACTAAAATCAGAGATTTCTCACTTTCGTGGAAACACTTATTTCCATGTCTTGTGGCCACAGTTTTCTCTTGCCCTGGCTTGTTGTTTCAAATTCTCATCTTCAATGTGAGAAGGTGTAAGCTCCAGACACAAGCAGACCAGAGCGGCACATTTTCAAAGCAAAGCCCTGGAGAAGCTGCTAAGTCACTGGGGTGCCGGGAGGAAACGCAGTCTGAAGGGGTGTGGACAGGAGACCCAACCTGCCACATGTGTTTACATAAGCAAGGTTGCCACGGAAACAAGGAGATTTGATTCCAAATGTTACAAGAACCTTTGGAGGACTTTGAGGAAGGGAGTGGCATGATCTGATGTGTTTTTGTTTTTGTTTTTGTTTTGAGATGGAGTCTCATTCTGTCTCCCAGGCTGGAGTGCAGTGGCGCGATCTCAGCTCACTGCAACCTCCACCTCCTAGGTTCAAGGGATTCTCCTGCCTCAGTCACCTGAGTAGCTGGGATTACAGGCATGTGCCACCACGCCTGGCTAATTTTTGTATTTTTAGTAGAGATGGGGTTTTACCATGTTGGTCAGGCTGGTCTCGAATGATCTGATGTGTTTTAAAAGGTTCTTCTGGTCTCTGCATGGAGAGCTGACTTTAAGGGGGCCATCAGCCAAGAGGCCACTTCACTGCATCCCAAGAGCAGTTTGGTTTTTGGGGCCCTGGGTGATAAAGGTCCAAGTAAAGAAAAAAGCATTCACTCAACAAAATGTAAACTGCATGCGGCCAGGGATCACTGTCTGTGTAACCACTGCTCTGTCACCACACTGTGGCAAGGCCTGGGCACTTAGCAGATGTTCCAGAAATATTTGTTAAATGCATCCCCAGCTGAAGACTGACCGTGGTGTGTTAAAAGAACCCCGGATGTCAATTGGAAGGTCTGGGTGCAAATCTTAGCTCTGCTGTGTGTATAACAAGATGAGAGACTTAGGCGAAATACTTAACCTCTCCAAGCTTCAGTCTCCTCATCTGAAGGAAGCTTGAGATGAGGAGTAAGAGCTGTCAAGTGTTGAGCGATGAAAGGAAGATGTATGGGAAAGTTCCTGGCCCATAGTAAAATTAAAGTGCTTGTCTTGCTTCTTTCAAAGACTGGAACCGCAAACCCATTTGAAAGTCATACTCTGGGCAGCAATGATGATGTTATGTTATCAGTGGAAGAGTTGCCACTTTTATAGCCTTGGCCATCTGCAAACACGAATGAACATCTTTGAGTTAAGGATGAAGGTCTCAATGGCAGGATGATTTCTCTGGCTAATGTTACCTATCCTGTTGCTACAAACACTGTTGAGAGGGGCCAAAAGTGGGTGGGCTTTGTTCAGCAAAGCTGTCTCCCACCTGCTCCTTGCAGGACCTTGGCATCTTGCAACAATTGCCCTTGAGCACCAAAACCCTAGGCAGTATCACTGGCTTTGGTACCAAAGGAACCACTGGAATAAAGAAAAGCGCAACAGCAATGAGGCTAGCAAGGATTTTTGAGCTCTTACTATGATTCATGTCTTTAAACACCTCATTTTGTGTTATCTTTATCACAGCTTTCTGCAGTGGGTACCAGAGTCACCTCAGTTTTGCAGACAGGTTCACCGAGGCTCTGTGATGAATCTATGGATTGTAGATCCATGGTTTGGATCTATAATATCTCTGGTTCTGTAGCCTGTATCAATATTGCCATCAGTGTGGCCAGTCTTTTGAACAGTCACCATGTGCTGACTCCTTTACCTGCTCTATTTCACTGCAAGCTGGTGGAGTGGGTTCTAGTATCAGTGCCTCACATTTAGCACTAACAGATCAGATATATGCAAAAATCCTTACAAGCCTGCATCTCAGCTGGGCCAGCAGGGGCTGTAACTGAACCATGCATCAGAATCACCTGAGTGCTTATTAACCTGCAGATTTCTAGGTCCCACCCCCAGAGGTTCTGATTCAGTAGGTCTGGGCAGGGGCCAGAGAATTTGTATCTCTAACAAGTTCCCAGGCGCTGCTGCTGCTGCTGATCTGGCAACCACACTGTGAAACCATCAAACTAAAGGGAAAGAAAAGGCAAAATATTTTAAGACAGAATGGATTGCAGGCTGGTCCTCCAAGCTGTCAGGTGAATTAGGGAGGACTTCCAGAGAGGCTGTGAATCCCTGAACTGTCTTACCCTTCATCACCCTCTAATTCCAGGGCAAGAAACAGCTCTCCATGACACTCAGCTGGGGCAAGTTGTCTTTCAAAAAACAAAACAAAGCACAAGGACAAAACAACAACAACAACAACAACAACAAAAAACCTAAAATTCTCCTCTTCTCCCAAATCCTGTTGTCTGAGAGTGGACGTGGTAGCGCCTAGAGAAATCCATCCATTGTCCTCACTTTGGCCACGATGTTAATTTCAGAGTCAGTGCCAGTTAGAAAATTGCAGTGGGCGCAATTAAACTGGTTCTGCCTCTATCTTCTGCCATCTTCATAAATTATTCACACTACCCAGCGCTTATGCCTTCCCACTTCAGACCCTCTCCATAACTGTTCTCTGCTCTTTCATTTACAGCTGTGGAACAACTATTTTCATCTGGCAGTGGCTTTTATCACCCAGGATTCTCTGCAGCTGGAGCAGTTCTCGCACGCCAAGTACAACAAAATCCTGAATAAGTAGGTTGCATTTTTGGATTTCCTGAAGAGGGGGAGGTCCATGAGATCCTCTGAGTTGGTGCCTGAAGCAGAGGTTTTTGTTCCTCCTAGGTATGGGGACATGAGACGGCTAATTGGCTTCTCCATCCGTGATATGTGGTACAAGCTTGGTAAGTAGGCACACACATCCAGATACTCACATCGGCATGCACCAAACTCCTTCTTGAAGACCATCTATTGGAGGGCCACAGGGGTTTTAGCAGTGGGAGCATGAAATAACAGTTCATTACTGTGTGTACCCCGGTTCTTAGTAAGTGCCTGATTATACTCTGAATGAGAGGGGGTCCCCACACGCACACCTACCCCCAACCCTGCAAGCAGCTGTGAATATGCTTCTGCTTGATGCCCCCAGTGGGTTACAGATCCAAATGGAAATTTGTAAGATGGACCAGGACTGTCATGGGAACTCATGTGCTCACACATCACACGAATGCTTGCTGCTGATTGGAGGGTCATTCTGCATCCTGTATAGCATGGTCCACAAAACATACTCCAACATCATGGGGAGAATTGGTTCTCTGAAATATGAGAGGGTCTTTTTAGCTGAAAAGTGACCCCATAAGCTGTCTCTGCCTCAGGGAGCTGCAGGAATCCTGTGTGGTTACCTGAATGATACCTGTAGAGGGAGGGATGGAACCAAGGAGACATTTACTGAGACTCTGAGTCAGTCCCATGCTAAGAAGATTGTATTTAATCTTCACATCACTTCCTGTAAGATGGAACTGTTCCCTCATCCTTTTATTGATCAGGAAACTCAGAAAAGGAAGTAACTTTCTTGAAATCAAACAGCTGGAAGCCTCCGAGTATGGTTTTGATTCCACAAGGGCAGGGGCCATGAACCTTGCTCATGGCCTGCACCCTCCTCTATAAATATGTGCTGAAAGGGTAGATGATGGATGGATGGATGGATGGATGGATGGATGGATGGATGGATGGGTGGATGAACAGTAATGAATTTTTTTATTTTTCTGTCCCTCCTTGACTCTCTGATTCTAAATTGCTCTGTCCTGGGTGTGACTGTTGACTTTCCTACAAGTACTAACCGTGCCCATCTCTTGGATTTAATTTTTGTTCCCTCTTCAGACTATGCTTCTTGCTTCCCCAGACCTCTTATTGTCTGCCAGTTCCCAGGGGTTTTTTAGGCGGCCGTTGCATGCCCCTTCCAGCAAGTTCTAGCCACTGTGGGGGAAGCATAGTACAGTGGAGAGACTATCAGTCTGGGTTCTGTGGTTGCTGGTAGCACCAGACTCAAGCTAAGAGAAGTACAGGCTGGATAACAGGGAGGTTGCAGGTTGGCTCACAAAGCCCAAGGCAGAGCCAAGGACCCAAGCCCAGAACAGACTGCCACATCTTTGCTTTGGGCCTTGCTCTGACATTTACAGGCTAGCATCACCAGGCCTAAGTTGGGGAAATAAGCACCCTCACAGGGGGTGTATGAAGCTCATAAGAGCACAAGCTGGGGCAAGTGAAGCAATGGAGGCCACCACCCTCACATCAGAGTTTTTATCATTATTGTCATCCTTGCCCCATCAGGATGGAACCTAATTTTTCTGTTCTCCCTGGCCTCTACCCTCTAAGATGCCAGTAGCACCCTCCCTAGTAATGACAACCAAAAAAGTCTCCAGACGTTGCCAAATATCCCCTGGGAGGAGGGGGTACTACCTCTACCCTGTTTTTCTAGAAAGGCATGTCTTTCTCATTCTATCTTTTGTTTCTCCACACTGGGTAAGGACTGCGATATAGGAAATAATTGACGTTTCATTTACCATTGCTTTGCAATGATAGGGGAATGGGGGAACATCGTGTAAGCACAGGCCCATACGACAGCCGGCACCTGATCTCAGGGTCAGGAACATGAGAAAGGGTAAGGGCCCGCAGCAAAATGAAGATGACATGCCCATGCAGAGAAAAAAGACAGTCGCTGTTCCTCTCCAGGTAATTGCTGTCCTACTGAAATGCAATCCCAATGTTTTCATACCTTTCAGTTTTTCAAAAGAAGCCAGGAGACTGGGTTTTTCAATGTATTTTCCAATTTATGAATACTAATGAAAACTAATTGAAAGTTTTCAAAACATCAGATGTGCTCAGCACATGATGGACCCAGATTCAGTTCACTTCCAAGTTTGCATTCGTTGTTCTACAACAGCAGAGGCTGGATAAAGCTGTGGCAGGCTTCCTTCCCCAGCTCGACACCCCAGGCATTGCCAGAATTGCAAAACAGGGATCTGTGCTTTGTTTGTTTCAAGTCCTTCCACATGGCCTGCTCTTTTCTGAATGTCCTTCATTGCTATTGTTTTGCACACAGAAGATTTTATTTAGATATAGATTATGTTTTGGCAGGCATTCCCGCACTCCCAATTATGCTGATGAATGAAAAGATGTTACCAGATATTCCACCTGCTTAGAATCACAGAACGTTGGAGCTAGAAGGGCCCTTCAGAGATCATACTGTCCAGCATTTTTCAAACATTTATTTTTAGCTGAGGACCAATAAAAAAATTCTCATGCTTAATAAGTAAATTGGATGAAAATAGAGCTATTGTAATTGAAGTGAGGTGGGAGACCCAGAGCCCATTATAACAGGCTTCTCTTGAACTTCCCTTGTAGAGGGTTTTCTAGGGGGAAGCCCTGAGCACTGCAGAGAACAGTTGGAAGCAACTGATCTGGTCCAATTCATTGTTTTACTAATGAGGAAACTGAGATCCAGAGAGAAGGGGTTTGTACAAGATCATGTAGTGGGTTAGAGGCAGAAACCGGACGAGCACCTTGGCCAGAGTATTTGCTCTGAAGCATCACAGACTCCCTGCTGTTAGCAAAAACCTGTAGGATGAATTTAATGCAATTAAAAGACATATCTGTCAGGGGTTGGGAGTTAGTTGCAAAAAAGAGGCATTGACTGCAGCTGCCTTAATCAGAGAAGGTATTTATTAGAAGAGCAAGAAGGAGCTGAAGAACCAGGCTTCTCTTGTTCCTGGCTACCTGAATCCAGGATTCAGTGTTTTAGGATTGCAATTTGCTCAATTAACAATGCCTTGTAGCAAGTAACAGCCACGTGTCCCAAGTCTGTCCCATGAGAATCAGCAGACACATACCTGTTAGGGCTACAGGAAAGTTTTTTTTCCAATTAAAAACAAAACAAGACAAAAACCAGGAGGCAAGGAGAGGACAGATTGAATGAACAAAATGCATTTTTGCCCATAGCCCTCCCCTCTCTCTCTTTCTGGAAAACGACAATATGGCTGGAGGGGCAGTAGCCATCTTAAAGCCATGAGGACAAAACTCACATTCTGAGGATGAAGGAGCAGCTCTGGACCGGCCATCTTTTGCCTTCTTGTTAAACAAGAAAATTAAAGCTTCAGTTTAGTCATGGTAGTCAGATTTCTGTTGCATTCCTAACTGATACATCGTCTCATTCAACCCTGCTGATTGTATAGGTAAAGTTGCCAAATGAGGCCAAGAGAAGCACAAGGACATTGCCAAGGTCAAAAACAAGTCAGTGACTGAATTGAGGCTAAAAGAGCCTGTCTCTTGATCCCAAGTGCAATGTTCTTACAAATAATTTTTTTTCAAAGTGTATGCAAATTGTTTCAAAGGGCGTGAAATAACCAATGATCTATGTTTTTTCAAAGACGACTGCTAATGAGTAAATCATAATGCATGTTAGTTTTCTAAATTTTGTTTTAAGGCCAGAAGCAATCAGGGCATCATCATCACGATCATCAGTATCATCATCATCTTCGTCTCATCAAGAACAACTCGAGCAACCCTGTTGCTCGATAATAAGATAGCTAATTGCAAATCTATAATTGCAGGCTTGAAGATTATTTAACATTCTTCAGGGGAAAGTCTAGACAAATTGTGTGTGTGTTGTTTTGGGAGAGGAGGTATGGGCAGGGAGGCCTTCATGGCGAGAAGGACAACATGTTGTTAAGGAGCCAGCCACTCAGGGGTTCATGCCATTTGTTGTTTTGGAACCTGGGTGGACGCCAAATGGAATGTACTTTTCCCAATACTGTAGCATCATAACATTCGATTTCTGCTTGGCATGAAGCAATGCACATTTTGCGCAAATGACTTTGCACTTAACCCTCCCACATTCACTTGGGTAAACACGGAGCTGCTGTGTTAACACTCGTTGTGGGAAAGAAAGACACATTCCAGTGCCTGGCATCTCGGTCTCCCATGAAGGAGATTGGCCTGGCCAAACCTCAAGGGCAATTTGGCCATTACTGTTTAGTCATCTACAGAGCGCCCAGCTCACTGCAGAGCTCCAGAGAGTAGAGCTATCAAGTAGGGAAAAGTAACAAAGTGAAATATGTAGTAGGGACTCAGGAGTTCAGGCAAAAGGGATGTAAGTGAGGACTGTAAGGATGATTCCGTATGGTGGGAAAATGCCTTCTGAATTGGAAGGAGGACCGTGTCAGGACTGAAGGAAAGACAGGGAAAGGGTAGGTATTCCAGGGAAGCAACCAGCCCAAGCAAGCATGGCTTCCTGGAGTTGGGGAGTGGCTGCTGGGAGTAAATGGGAAATGGGATTAGTGTGGCCATCCATCCATTCGTTATTCTTTTAATAACCAACTTCGAGCACTGTGGTAGGCTCCCCAAAGATGTCCATGTCCTAATCCCCAGGACCTGTGAAATATGTTACCTGAAAGGAGACTTTCAGGTGTGATAAAGTTAAGGATCTTGAAGATGGTGAAAGTGTCTTGGGCTATCCAAGTGGGCTCAGTACAATTACAGCACCCTTATAAGTGAAAAACAAAAGCTGGAGAAAATCAGAGTCAGAGAGTGATTTAAAGAAGCTGCATTGCTGGCTTTTAAGATGGAGGAAGGGGCCACGAGCCAAGGAATGCCAGGATCCTCTAGAGGCTGGAAAAAGAAGCTGGGGAAGGCAAGGAAACAGATTCTTCCTTAGATCCTCCAGAAGGAACTCAGTCTTTCCCAGACTTTGATTTAGCTCCGTGCAACCCCTTTCAGACTTCTGATCTCCAGAAGTGTAATAAAATAAGTGTGTACTGTTTTAATTTACTAAGTTTGTGGTGATTTATAACAATAGCTGTAGGAAACTAACATACACATCCTCTACATGCCAGGTACTATGCCAGTAGCTGGGGTTAAAGCCCGAATCGGATTAGAGATATAGCCCCTGACTTCATGGACTGGTTGCACTGAATAGTTACATACTAACTGCAGCATTATTTAATGACAGTTGTGAAGGAGAAATAGCTGTAGAACAGAAACTTGTGGCACCCACAGAATCGGCAACAGACTCCTGCTTAGTGAGTAAGTCAAGGATGGCCTCCATGAGGAAGAGCCAGAACCCCTGAGCTCCAAGCAGCGCTGTTCTTTAGAAATAGAATACAAGCCTCTTAATTATAAATGCTTTAGTGTGTTTATTTTTCAAAAATTAAAAGAAACAATAAAGTTAATTTTAACAATACATTTAACACCATATTCTAAAGTGTTATACTAAACATGTAATCAATATAAAATGTTACTGAGATTTTGTTTTCCTTTTTGGGGTATCTGGTGGAGGTTTTACACTTACAGCACATTTCCAATGGACTAGGCACATTTCAAAGGCTCAAAAGACTCATGCAGCTAGTAGCTTCCATACTGAATAGCACAGCCCTAGAAAATGAGAAAGGGTTTTATTTGCAGAGACATGGGGCGGGGATAGACTTTGGAGGGGGGTCCAGGAGAGGGAAGGAAGAAGAGCTCGTTGCCAGAGGAAGGCCCAAGGCTAGAAAAGCAGTGTGCGCTGGAGGAGTGGGAGCCAGGCAGGTGGATGGAGGGTGACCAGGTGAGAGGCACAAGATGGGTATGGGGAGGGAACACAGGACTAGACGGCCTGCAACAGTTTATCCTGAGAGCAAGGGAAGTCATAGGGAAAAAATGCTGTGAATAAGCATGATCCAACTAGGGCTTTTCAAACATCTTTGAGGACGAATGAGAAAATACTTCAATGAGACAGAGAAGAGTGGAGGGTTGTGAGTGTCAGCCATGGTAGGGAAGATAAATCCATCTGACCCTTTCCCAGTTCAGCTGTTTGCTTTAAAAGTGAACAAATAAAATGACCGGCCTGAAAATTTCCATGAAAAGCTTCAGGGAGCTCCATGAGGTTAGACCTTGTCTTTTAATATTGCTTAATCTAAAACTCAGCATCGAGCTGAAGCCAAAGTACTTATCATTAGCAGCAGCAGCAACACTTACTGAGCTTTTGCAATGTGCCAGACACTGTGCAGAGCCCTTCGTTTGCACAAACTCTTAAGCTTCGACAATTCTATTAGGCATATTTTACTATCTTTATCTTACAGATGAGATCATGGAGGCTCAGGAAAGGTAAATGACAAGCACAATGCCACACAGCCAGGGAGTGGCAGTGGCAGGACCTGACCCAGGCTGTCAGACTCAGAGACTCTATGGGGCCTGGAAGGAAGCTGAGGCTGGGCAAGTCCTGAATAATGAGGAGAGAATTGATTGCCTGTCTCAGAGCATTGCCAGGAGGGAGCTTTTCCAAGCCTGAGACAGAGAGCAAAGATCTGTGGATCTGTGTTCTGTCTTCCCCTTTTGAACTGATTTTTTTTTTTTTTTTTTTTTAAATCAGCTCAGCTTTATTTCAAAGTCCCCAGGAGGCTTGCTGGACTCTGAAATCCAGGGAGTCATAACTTGCCCTCATCCTTGTTCATTTCAGGGTCTGTGCCAGCCTTTGGAGAGGGCTTTCTGTCCCATGTCAGCGTCAGAAAGTCGTGGCTTACCCAACTTAATTCTCAGCCAAGTTCACAAAAGCCTCCCTCCCTCCCTCTTTTCTCCCTTCCCTCCTTTTCTTCCCTCCCTCCCTCCTTTCTTTCTTCCTTCCCTCCCTCCTTCCTTCCTTTCACCCTTCTTTCTTTCCTTTCACCCTTCCTTCCTTCCCTCCTTCCTTCTTGTTTCTTTCAAGGTCATCTCCTCAGTGTCCTCAGACCCTTTGTATTCCACCCTACAGTCCACTCCCGGGAGGAGTGACAGAGGAGGTCACTGTATAAATGAGAAACCAAGACCAGAGAATTCATGGGACCCCTTTCCACCCACACCCCCTGAGCTCTTCTCTGTGCTCTCATTATCAGCAGATCCTCTCCCAAAACCTGTGTAATCTGGCATTTGGGTTTTTCCTGCTGGCTTGTTGGCACTTTAATAGCCTTTTCTAATTGGTATCTGTTCCCAGTGAAGTTCAGCTTCAATTACATGAAAAAGACCCTCTTAGTAAACGCCCTTCCTTGCCTTTTCTCAAATACAGCAGTAGGCGTGTGTCTTGCATGAGCACTTTTTTCCCCAAATGAGTTTGTATTCAGTTAGCCACAAATATGTTCTGCGTGCATGTGTATGCATCTACGTATGTAAAGATACGCAAACGCATACACATTTGTATTACTTGAACACAAAATCCAATGTGCTGAAATTCCATTTTTATGTAAATGAATAACATTTCTTAAGGGAGCATTGCAAGGGCCATTGAGGTCACACTGTATTTGGAGATCACCATCTCTCTGCTTTCCCTGTTCTGCCAAATATCTCCTCAACTAACTGTAAAGAATGCAGATGAAAAGTATGTAAGAAATCATGGGTCTACAACATGTCTGCCCTTTATTTTAAACCATCTAAAATTTATCCTTATCATGCCCATTGCCCTCCAGTATTCTAAAGGCCTTTGTTGCGCAAGCAATTTCTCCATTCCGTGGTGGCTTAGCTGACAGTTTCCCATTTACCTTCTACCTATTTTTGCACTCGACTTTGAATTTTAAAACCCCACTGTGGTTTGAAAGACTTAAAGGATCTTGAAGGATCAAATCAGAAACCTAGATTAGCAATTACTGTAAACCTGCCAGCAAGGAAATTGTTGTTGTTGTTATTGTTTTCTATTTGGGCCAAAGCAAAGACCTGAGGCTTAAGTGTAATCCAAATGCATCATATAATGACGCTTATATCCTGGAAAGGTGTCTTTATGTTTTCACTCAACTCTGCCTGACTCCACTGTTTCATTCTCACTAACTGAGGATATTCCTAGGATGAAACCTTTTTTTTTTTTTTTTTTTATATTTTAATCTGAATCCTGGGCAACTACTCCAACATTAAGCCTCATTTAGGTTGAAAGAAAATTCGTTTTCTTACTGCTTTCCCTCTCAGCTCCTTTTCTGAGCTTTAATCGAAAGCAGCCGTGCCAGGCCACACGCCACACCACCTGAGTTTCTGCACCCTGAGGCGCTCTCTGCCCCAGGTGAAGACCACAAATGTTCATCTGACAATGGATAAAACCGGGGTGGGTGCCGAAACTCAGAGGAGAAGGAGGCAGCAGCTGATGAAATATAGAGGCGTCAGCTTCAATGGTAAGGTTGCTTGAATATGCTGACCCTCACTTCCCAGGAAAGCCCTGCGATTCCTAAGTGCTCCTCTTATTCCCTATCTGCCCCTTCTGATGCATATTTTCTGAAGATTCTGCTCAGTCCTGCTCAGTAAGGTTCCCCTTTATGGTTCATTTTGACCAAACATCACAAAGATAATATTAATAGCTAATGCTGTAGAAAGTGGGCGATGTGCCAAGCATTGTCCTGGGCACTTGCTAAATAATCACTCATTTTTTCTTTCTTTACAACAACCTTGTAAGATAAATACTGTTGTTGTTCCAAGTTACAGATGAGGACACCGAGGCCCCGAGAGGTGAGACAAACTTGCTCAACATGACACAGCTACAGTTGATAGTGGAGTCAGTTTACACACTCATGGCCGTCTGGCTCCAGATTTGGTGCCCTTACCCACTGGGCAACACTGCCCTGGCACTGATTCTTCCGCGCTCTGTGCTAAGTACATGCGGACATATTTTTACAAGATCTTCTCAATAGCTGAGTATTGCTATTGCATTTTTATGAGACATATATACAAGTCCCACAGCCAGAGAATGTAGGAGCTGGAAAATGTATTTTCTCATTCAGCAGGTATTTACTGATCATCTAGTAAGTCCCGTGCTCAGTGCTATAGACACAATGAGAACAGACCTGGTCTCTAGTGGGGGAGGCAAATGTTAATCAAATGATTCAACATATAAAGACATCATTTCAAATTGGCAAAACATATAGAGGCCGTGCAAGGTATCTTTTCTAGCTAAGGGTGGGAGGTGTAGAGAGGAGGCTTTTCTCCCAGAGGAAGGAGTGTTTAAGCTAAGATAGCACCCATCTGGGGGAGGCTACGTGGTAATGGGTAGTGGGTTAGGGAGCAGGCAGGGAAAAGTATTCTCAACAAACGGGCATAAAGTGCACAAGCCTTGCTGTGGGAGAAGCAAGGTGAAATTGTGACATTTGAGCCACCCTAGCTAGGCTAGAATGCCAGGAGCCAGGGGAGGGGTTGGAGGGAATGCCTTGAAATGAGGCAGAAGAGACGACAAGTTGTGGTTCATCTGATCCTCAAACTATGTTTTAAATCTCCTTGTTCCACTGACCACACTATTATAGCAGGTTCTTAGCAGCAAATTTTGCTTTTCTCATTTCATAAAACAGTTGGTAAAAGCCCATTTAAAAACTCTCAGCAACACAGCGTGTATTGCAGACAGACATAATTTCAAATGTGCTGTGCTTTGCCATCTCTAACATATTCAATCATGGCCCTATTTGCAGAGCAGACGATGCAGGTGAAAACCCTTGTAGACAGTGACGTGCTTTCCACACACACACCCATGTTATTAGCCTTAATAATCGGGCTTGTTTTGGATAATGTATGCACTCTAATGGGAGTTAATATATGTTAAGTGTTCAAAACGGTGCCTGGCTTGTGATAAACAACTATATAAGTGTTCGCGATTGTTTTTACTATTATGCCTCCCTTTTTTTCTTTCCCTAGGCTTGGTCGGGGGAGGATCTGTGCATGGCCAAACTGTTATACGTGTTCATGTTCCTCTTCTCTTTCAGGTCAGAACAAAATCTGCTTCATCCCAGGCATGGTGGGCCCTATATTAGAGATGACACTTATCCCTGAGGCTGAGCTCCGGAAAGCCACCATACCAATCTTCTTCGACATGATGCTGTGTGAATATCAAAGAAGTGGGGATTTCAAAAAGGTAAAAAATGAGGCCGGAAACTCATGCCAGCATCCCTAATCCCCAGCCCATTTCCCCATAATGATATCGTCTTTCCATCTCCCTGAGCTTCATTGAGAGGCTCGGCGGCAGGATACGGACATTTATTCATGGGCCTGGAATGAGCTGGCAGATCAGATTTGGTCAGTATTCTATCAAGCTTTTCCGTCCAAGGGCAAGATTAAAATGCACTTTCTTGCTGTGTATTTGCTCAGTCTCTTTCTCAAGAGTCTAAGAACCCCACGTCTCTACCTAATGATTCCCTAAAAATGTGCTCCCAGGGCCCACCCCTCCCAGCAGTCCCACTCTCTCACCCACTCTTGTCTAGTACTTCATCTTCTGGGCTGACTCTGCAGATCTGTGTTATCCAGAAAAAGCCGACCCTGCTGGATGTCATACTTGTCCACACATTAAATCTGATAGCAAATGGAGTTAGGGACATGTTGCTCAGGAGGGACCTCTGGATCTGTGAGGGAATAGGACGCTGACCCCAGCATGGAGGGCGCCAGAACCTCTGTGAAACATAAAAGCCATTGCCCAAATGTTGTCATTGAGTATCTGGTCAAACTTGAAGAATGAGGTCCATTTCCTGGGCCTGACCACGCTGGGAGCTCTGGCAGTGGAAGAAGCACCAGTTGCCACAATTGGCTCCTGGCACTGGTCAGTGACATTACCCTGTTTAGGAAGGTTGGTCTTTAAGTCTCATCAGGGCTGCCTGAGCAGTTCCCTCGGGTCTCACCTCCTGTCCTCTCTGCCCCACATCCTCACTAAGTTTTACCTCTAACCAAGCTTCTAACCCTCCTCTCTCCCCCAGTGTGTCTACCTCTTATTCCTACCATGTCCTGCCTTAAAACGGGTACTTAAAAGGCAGCAGATTCCAAACTGCCTTTCCTTAAGATCCTTAGGGATATTTCCCTTCCTTTACCTGTTAATACCCTAATCCCCACGGAATAAAGCCCACACCATCTAGCCAGCATCCCCAGCCCTCCCGGCTCCAGCCTTCTGAGGAACGTCTCAGTCATCCTCTCCAACTCTCCCCACCTCACCTCTTCTCCACCATCCCCGCAGCCCATCTGAATGGCATTGCCTCTGTGGGTGTCCTTCGGGCATTTTTTTTATCCCGTTACTTCTCTGCACAGTCACAACCCTGCCTCCCAACACCTTCTAAACTCCTACTGATCCTGCGAAGCCCAACCAAATGCCATGTCGCCTAGGAGGTCTTTTCTCTGCATTCCTGCCGTTTGATTTCTAAGATATGACTGTTATCTACTGCCTTGTTTTATACTCATTTCTGTGCATTTTTCATCTTCCTCATCTGCATCTAATGACGATAATGATGATGATGATTATAATGACTGACTTTAGATATTTGCTACGTATCAGGCATATGACACCTATTTTCTATTAGTTCATGGAGTCTTTTTTAAACTACAACTCTATGAAGTAGGTAACATTATCTTGCCGTACCCATTTTAGAGATGAAAAGAAACTGAGACTTAGAAAGCTGATGTCATCTGCTGAGAGTCACAATCAAGAAAGTGGCAGAACAAAGGCTACAACAAGCAGGTCACTACGATTCCTAAACCCATGCTGCAACCCGCACTATCCAGCCACCAGTATCTCCCAGTAATACTGGCTGAATGATATCCGCTAGAGCAGTGCTTTCCCTAAATATGTCCATGGAGCACTGATCCAACAAGATGCTCCAAGGAAGAGGGTTTCAAGGTTAAATACCTTTGGAAGCCACTGCATATTGGAACCCCTCTTAGAGATTCCCAGTGCATATTAACAGTCAAGGCACTGAGACATTCCGTGGCAAACAGATCTATCATTTCTTAAATTTATTTCTTAAATTTATCTGTTGTCAGGATGAACATTTGTGGTCTTCACCTGGGGCAGAGAGCACCTCAGGGTGCAGAAACTCAGGTGATACGGCGTGTGACCTGGCACGGCTGCTTTCGATTGAAGCTCAGAAAAGGAGTTGAGAGGGAAAGCAGTAAGAAAATGAATTTTCTTTCAACCTAAATGAGGCTTAATGTTGGAGTAGTTGCCCAGGATTCAGATTAAAATTAAAAAAAAAAAAAAAAAAAAAAAAAGTTGTTCTGAGAGGAATAAGAGACTAGTTTGCTATGATGATACCACTGTGAGAGTTAGGTAGCATTATAGGGACTCTAGTGCCAGAAGGGCTAGTGACCAGCTGCCTTTTTGTGAAGAGCCTGAAAAAAAAACCAGGCTGAGTAGGTCAAATGGAGAAAAAGGCCATATCTGAGCAGTTGGGATAGGGGGAGTGGAGGGTGAAAGCTTGGATTGTATGTTTGAAGGCAGCTTGGAATTTGCTGCCTTTTAAGTGGGAGCAAGGTCTATGCAGCTTGGGACCACGTGAAGGGCACACACCATGAGATGAAGGGCACTTGACTTACCCTAAGACCCACTTCTGAGGCCAGCAGGTGCCTTAGAAGAGTTCCTGGGAACAGGCGTGCAAAAGAAACACACCAAGTGCCTGATGGTGTACAATGTCCCAGAAAGAAAGAAGACCTGGTCGCTGCCTGAATTGTGACCTGACAGATGTGTTTGGCGGCCTCAGAGGGTTTCACTCTAGTGTGATTTTCCTTCCCTAAAGGATTCTGGTATCTTGGTTTCTCTGTAGCATGCACCCACCTGTTTTCTCTGTATGGAGTCATTCCTTGGGCGCCTCACTCCAGTGTGCGTTCATTCTGAGCATGTTCCCCAATCACTTCTCCTCGCTGCTCCCTTATCAGAAGAGACAGGACAATCAGGCTGACTAATGAGGCAGATGCCCATGTGAAAACCAGCCAGCGTGCTTCATAGGAGCTCAGCTGGGGGATACGTGGGCCCAGGCATGGTTTTTGGTTCAGAGTAAGCAGTCATGGAAGGCGTCTCCAGGAAAGGGAGGTGGTGACACCCTGCTGAATCTCAAGAAGCCTTGATGTCCAGAACAAGAGTGAACCCCAGGACTGGGGTGTAGAATCCAGGAGGGCTGGTGTGCAAAGTGGCATTAGTTCATGATGCCAAAATAATCCCATGAGAGAAGAACCAGGTCCCGCAGCAGACCATGTTGTTCCCTTTCTAAAATGTGGGTTGCTTAAGGGAAATAGCAGAGCCAAGAGGAAACTGAGCAGGGGCTTTTCTCCCAGGTCATACCAAACCCTCTGGCCTGATGCCAGTTTCTTGAAGTTCTCTGGTTCTCATGCCTTTGTATGGGCTCTTCCTTTTATATCTTTGCCTGAAGAGATCCTAGACACCCTTCAGCTGAGACTTCACATTTTGGGAAAAGCTTTCCTTCTTCCTGGGGCAGTGGTTCATCTGGGTACAAGAGACAAAGATTTGCTCAAGCCAAGTATACATAGGCTGGAACTAGGACAGGAAGGTGTTAGACTCTCAGTGGCTCGGGGTTCTGGGGGCTGAACAGGAGGCGACTCCAGGGTAATCTCTCTCTCTACTCTGGGTTTCTTTTGCAACCTCCATGCCAGATTTCCCTGTCTTGCCTCTCACCTAAATTTCATAGACAGCTGATGGGTTTGACTGATGACATTTACCCCTCATGAGTGCAGTGCTTCATCCCAGATCATCTCGGGGGTCTCTGTCCATTGTCTAGGACTGGATGTCCCATCCCTGGTACACCACATGATTCCCTTGGTGGAGCTGTGGAAGGACAGAAAGAGAGCCTTAGGTGGACCCCACTGTGGCTGGCTCGGCCCGTACACATGCTAGTCAGAGTGAAACGTACCCCGTCCTGCCTGGCTTGAGTGGTCATCACACTTGTCCCACACAGCACAATTACCTGCTCTTAGGTCTGTCTTCCACAGCAGACTGTGAGCTCTTGAGAGCCAAAGCTGGTCTCTCAGTCCTGAACTCCCAGCCCCTGTCAGGTATCTGAGATGCGTGTTGTGGGCACCAGTGTTCCCAGAATGAATGGATGGAGGCATTTAGACCCCCATCCCAAGGCATTCAGGGGAACCACATCAGCACAGAGAGGTACATTCCAGCAAATGTTTTTATAACATAGAGTAATGGGGGTTGCTAATGACTGAGTAATCCCCTTGTGCTGGGTAGACCAGCTGTCTTGCTGGCCAATTCTTTTTGGAAGGAGGGGATGTAGGTGTTCTGGATGCTGTTGGTGGGAATGAGTGGGAGTCCTGGGGTATAGAGACCTTGGAGACTGGTTAGCTAGATTCAGATGGTAGAACAGAACTGTATACCAGTCAGCATGGGGATCTGAGCCCTCAGCAGACAGGAGATCCCAGAGAGAATTCTTTTCTCAGAGAAAGAAGAGGGGATAGCATCTGACAGCAGTACCTAGAACAGTGCCTGAACACCATAGGAGCTCAATCATTGCTCACTGAATGAATTAATAGATGGAGATAGCCATGTTGGCAGATTCCACTGAGACTGCATCTTGGCATGGAGTAAGTTGGTGATTTAAATTGTTTAGAACATAATGTGGAAAAGATTACATCAATTCAATAAATCTGTACTGAGTGTTTGCTGTGTTCTGGGTACTGTGGTTCGGATTCAGATAGACCTACTTCTTATAAGCTGAATAAACGTGGGTAAGTTATTGAACCTCTCTCAGCCTCAGCTTCTTCATCTGTAAATTGGGTATCAAACTGTCATTAGAGGTTCCCATCCCAAGCTCTTTGCGGGGATGAATTGGAACAATTAGAGGCAACTCAAAGAAAATTAGAAAGCTGCACTGACTTCCAGACACCCCTTCTCACATGACATTCTCTTTCCCAGATTCCTCCCAACTCTACTTCTTTCCACCCAGGATAACTGGCATTTCATAACAGAGGAGGTCAAAAGCAGACTTACTGGTGTTGATGTCATCGTCATCATCTTCCTGACATCCAGGCCTCTAAAACCATCTCTGCCCTTCCCATGTCAAAGTCAGCAACAGACATATGAGGAAGAGCAATCATTCCCCAAATCGCATACTTCTACAGGGCTGGGCTCCGATCAGAAAACATTCTAGGAAAACAAGATGATAAAAATAGCCAAGATGTTCTAAAGCAGCCAGGAGAGGCAAGAGAAGCAATGCAGGGAAGGCATGAAGCAAACACGAGGCCCATATCAGGTCATTCTTCTGGAAGAGGGAGGCCCAGGCAGGAGGTTTGGGCTCTTGGAGTCCACTCCTTTTTCTTGATTAGAGCTTCTTAAGACTTGTATTGGGCCTCTGTAGAATCTGACTTCTGTAGTGGCCCAATGAAATCAATGGATACTCATTAGCAAACATCCACCTCACAGCAGTGGGGTAAGAAGTCAATGATGTGATGCAGTCATATAGCTGTGGATGAAAATGGCAGTAATTTGGAGAAGCCAGAGCTACATCCTCAGCTCTGGATGGTGACAGTGTTGGGGGTAAGGACTGTTGCAGTGTCATGATGGAGTGTATGTTTGGGAGAGCCTTTTTTTTTTTAGACAGAGTCTCACACTCTGTCACCCAGAACGGAGTGTAGTGGCACAATCTTGGTTCACTGCAACCTCCTCCTCCCGGGTTCAAGTGATTCTCCTGCCTCAGCCTCCCGAGTAGCTGGGTTTACAGGTGCCCACGACCATGCCAAGATAATTTTTGTATTTTTAATAGAGACAGAGTTTCACTGTGTTGGTCAGGCTGGTGTTGAACTCCTGACCTCATGATCCACCCGTTTTGGCCTCCCAAAGTGCTGGGATTGCAAGTGTAAGCCACCGTGCCCAGCCAGGAGCACCTTCTTGTGTTGGACCTTGGGCCTACCCTAGCTCAAGTTCATCCTTCCATTGGAACTCCAGACCAAGGTCCTACTTTGCCTCAGCCTCCTCATTTGTAACATGGGGATGATGATGTTCTTCTGCCTTGGCTGTTGTAAAGATTCAATGAGAGTATGAGGCCCATGATAATGACAACGACAACACAACGACAATAGCATGATGAGCTTTGCTAACAATTATTGAGCACTTACTGTGTGCCAAGTGCCTTTTACTTGTGTTTGCCCTTTAATTTGTTACAGTACCACTACAAAGGAGATGCTGTTTCAAATCTCCATTTAATAGATGAGCACACTGAGCCTCGAAATGTTTATTAACTTGGCTAAGGTCATAGGGCTGGGAAAAAGGTCAAAGCAAGACTCAAACCAAGTCTATTCAATGCCGAGGACTGTGATCATAGCCATTTCTGAGCATAGCACTGACCCTGAGATATGCTTGACTGAGACCTCACCCCTCCAGCTCACCCCAAGGGCTCAGGCATGGTGGTGTGGTATCATTTGTCTCTGCACACTCCCTGGCACCCTGTAATTTCCCTCCTGGCAGGCTCTTTTGTGACGCTGAGACAAGTGCTTATTTACCTCAACCACTTCTCTGCTCCAAAGAAAAGTTCAGCTTACCAGGAAGAATCATGCCAGCATTTCCCAGTGAACCCCTCAGACAAGAAAAAATGCTGCTTTTCTCCCCTTGCGCTGCTTTCTGGTAACATTTGGCAGTAATAACAATAACATTAGTGGTGATGACAAGTCGATAGAGCACAGCATACACTTAATGTTCAGCACTTTGCTTGTGCTTTACATATAAAATCTCTGTGACCTGTAACTACTCCACACTGTAGGTACTACTGTTATGCCCGTTGTATTGATAAGGGGTAGACAAACGCTGGCCCACAGGCCTAATTCATCCTTCCACCGGCTTTTGTAAATAAAGTTTTATTGGACTACAGCCATGCCAATTTGTGTACGTGTTGTCTAGGGCTGGTTTTGTGCTATAGCAGCATAGTTGAGTAGTTGTCACAGAGACCATCTGGCCTGCAAAGCCTAAATTATTTACTGTCTGGCCCTTTACAGAAAATGTTTGCCAGTCCCTGATGTAAATCCTGACACTGAGGATTCGAAAAACCTACCAGCTTTCCCAAGGTGGCAGAGGGAAGCAGGGAGGGATTTAAAGCCAGACAGCCGCACAGCAGACTCATTGTGTAGTCCCTCAGCTGTATTTCTTCCTGCTCTAGGCTTGGCAGAGAAGACATCTCTAAGCATGATAGTCCCCAGCCCTTGACATTGGATAATATTCAACACAGAGATAATGTTTGACAGGATGCACCACAGAAGGGGTGTGACTCGTTTGCAGACTGGCAGTCTAGACCCTTGCCACACTGGGCCTCATCTAGGTGTCTGTTCCCTCCCTCCCTCCCTTCTTTCCTTCCTTCCTTCCTTCCTTCCTTCCTTCCTTCCTTCCTTCCTTCCCTCTGTTTGTCCATCCATCCATCCTCTCTGCTTAAGCTGAACAACTGTCCTCATCTTTGACACAGTCCCACCTTGACACTTTTGCTCACACCATTTCCCTCATCTGGAATGCCTTCCTTTTCATATTTATCACAGTCCTACCCATCTTTCCCGGCCCGGTATATCTCCTTCAATAAGTTTTCCCCAACTGAGGCAACTCATGAGAAGTTCTTTGGCATTTGTGCTGTATCAGCACAAGCTTTTGGTCCCTCCCTTAGACCCTTTGTGCACAAAAGTGAGGGAACAATGGCATCACGGATGATGTGTGAACCAGAGGGAAGAGAAAATGTGGTCCCTGCCTTATCATCACCTAAAGATTCCAACTCCATGGAGCTCTGTCCTTTATGCATGGGAAAGAGCCTGCCAAAGGTCTCTGCCATTCATCTGAGACTTTAGACAGGTCACTTAAACTCTGAGTCTCTACTTCTTCACCTGTAATAATAACTGACACCGAGGGTTGTACCAAGCAAGGGCTGGCCACTCTTCGTGCATTGTCATGTTTAAAGGTGATCCGTGACCTCCAGACTTCATGAAGTATTATGAAGACCGGTTGTCAACAGTTAGAAGCCAGGACTCCCCAAGTCCTCTTTTGGTCTTGGTGACCTTTGCCAAGCTCCCCTTTCCCTCTCCAGGTGCCAGTTTATTTTTTAATGGTAAAATAAGGGAAGTGTGGACTGCATGATTTGGATGGACTCTTCTGGGTATAATACTAAAACAGTACAAACCATTTTGCATCAAAATCATGTTAAAAAGACACAGGGTGACTTCAAAACAATGTATTGAATAAGCCATGCACTCCAGTGGGTGAAATGCTTCTTAACATGGAAAGTAGGGAGACAAAACATTCTGTGGCTTCAATGCCAGTTGGTGGAACTGTAGATGGATACTTGCTTTCTGATCACTTACCTAATCTGATCTCTGATCATTACAATTGTCACCAGTCTTGACTTATCTAAGACTTGACATTTGCTCCACGTCTTATGAGTATTTTTCATCATTTCTTTGGTTGCAGGGAACAAAACTCCAATTCAAACTGGCTGATATATACACAGATCAGCTCATATGAATGGGAAAGCATCAGATGTGACTGAATGCAGGGGCTCACATATGGCATCAGGTCTCTGTCTCTCTGTATCTTCTGCTTTCTGCTTGCCTCTGTATTGGTGTAATTCTCAGACAGCCTCTTTCATTGTGGTCAGCAGCAGCTTGAGGCTCATGACCTTCCATCTGTAGGTTGAGCAGAAAGACTCATTTTGCTAAGAGTTCCTATAAAGCCTCAGATTTAGAGTCTCACTGTCTCAGTCCAGACCTTTATTAATGCTGGGACCTGTGTGATAAAATATATTGATTAGGAGCTAGGCCTGTGTCAGGTCTCCACACCTGGAATTAGGGAGGGATGTTCAGCCCACCAGAGCCCCAAGGACTCCTGTTAAGACTGGTGTGATCACCAAAATATGGAGAAAGGAATGAAGGAATGCCAAGCAGGCAGAAACAATAGCTGTCCAGGAAATATGTCCATTCCCTTTTCCTCTTTCTGCAAAATTTCTACTTAACCTTTGAAAACAAGCTCAAATAACATGGGCTGTGAGAAGTCTTCCCTAACCTCTTCTCCTTCTCCTCCTCCTCCTCCTCCTCCTCCTCTTTCTCCTTCTTTCTTCTTTCTTCTTTTTTCTTTCTTCTTGTTCTTCTTCTTTCTTTCTTCCCCCCCCCACCCCTCTCTCATCACCCATGGCTCCCCTCCACTCTCTGGACACTCCAAAAAGGCAGACATAGTATTCTGTTCCATTTTGCATTCCCAGATCCCAGCACTCAACCTGGGGGATAATGAGTGCCCCCTAAAGCTTTTGTTGAAATAATGAATTGACTAATTTCAGCCCTCAGCCTTCTAACGTTATTGTTGATTTTTGTCTCCTGCATCTTCAGTTTGAAAACGAAATCATCCTGAAGCTGGACCACGAGGTGGAAGGGGGCCGAGGCGATGAGCAGTACATGCAGCTGCTGGAGTCAATGTAAGTTCAGTGCCCCGTGTGCAGGAACAGCCTGTGAAGGTCAGGTGAGGCGGGAGGTCTCAGAACTCCAGGGGGCTCTGAGTGGTTGTGTCCACCCCTGGAGATCGATCTAGAGGCTCATGGGTATCGGCAAAGCTCCATTTTTGGAAGAAACCTCACATTTCTCTCTGGAGTGGCCATTTGTTTGGAACTGGCACAATGAGCCAGATGAAAAGAATCTTTGCTGTGTCAGGAAGAGGGAAATAATCCACCAAAATGTCTACTTTCATCACATCTTAACTGTGGAATATGGTTGCTATTTTTCCTTTGTTTTCTGTTTAAATATTTGACAGATGTTGGTCATGACCTACATTTATTGAGCACACATACTAACTTAGCACGCTATTATGCAATGTGCTATGTAATGCCTCCTTTAATCACACTTACTCCCTTTGATGACCATTTCACAGAGGTGGGCCCTGAGGCTGAGGGAAGTAAGCACATTGTTCAAGGAAACTATGACAAGCTAGTGGAGTGGACAAGCTGTATCCTGAATCTAGCTCTGCCTTACTCCAGTGCCCAGGCCAGGGGCAGACAGTGGACAGAGAACAGTGCCCAAGACCACTGGACTTGGAGTCAGGACATTGTTTTAACAGCTTTATTGAGATATAATTCACACGCCATGCAATTTACCCAAAGTGTACAATCATTGACTCTTAGTATGTTCACAGAGCTATGTAACCATCACCACAATTTTACAACAGTTTCATTACTCCTGAAAAGAAACCCTGCACCCCTTAGCCACTGCTCTTTCAACACACACACACACGCACACACATGCACGCACGCACGCACACACACACACACTCACAAACACTCCCCCATCTCCCCTAGCCCTAGGCCACCCTTACTCTGCATTCTGTCTTGCCTATAATGTTTTCAAGGCTCATTCATGTTGTAGCATGTTTCAGTACTTAATACCTTTTAATTGCCACATAATATTCTACCATATGGATATACCCCATTTTGTTTATTCATCTCTCAGTTGATGTGTATTTAGGCTGTTTCTACTTTTTGACTATGAGTATTGATTCTGCTGTGAGCATGCAGGTACAAGTTTTTGTGTGGACATAACGTTTACAGTTCTCTTGGGTATATACCTAGAAATGGAATTGCTGGACCATATGGTACCTATATTTGACCTTTTGAGAAACGACGACTATTTTCCAAAGTGGCAGCTCCATATATATTTCTACCAGCAGTGTATAAGGGTTCCAATTTCTCTGCCTTCTTGTTAACACTTGTTAATATCTGTCTTATTGATTACAGCCACCCCGGGGGGTGTGAAATGATACCTCATTGTGGTTTTGAATCGCATTTCCGCGATGTGTAGAATTCATTGATTTTCAGTACACTCACAGGGCTGTGCATTTTTCCATGTGCGTATGGGCCGCTTGTATATCTTTGGAGAAAGACATTGGGTTTTGATCCTGGCTCTACCGATTAGCAGCTGCAAGACTTCACAGGAATCACATATGTCTGGCCTCAGTATCCCCATTTCTGAAATGGGAATAATAACGCCCCTGTGGTTATTCTGAGAACTGAATAAGTATAAAGCATCTGGCACACAGCAGGTAAATGCTTCATAAATATGCTTCCATCTCCAGGCCTTGCCCCCAGTTTCTGTGTTTGACAGCTTGGTAATTACCCCTTTCTCCCGTGAGGCCTTCTCCTGAGGCTCAGGAACGTGACTCAGACATCCCCACTTCCCGCTAACTGTATCTTCTCTGATTTGTATGATTCTCTGAGATCACTCTGGTTTGGATTCTTTCTTCAATCCTTTTTGAATATTTTAATTTCAACAAGAAAAGAAAACTGAAGGCCTTGCTCTGACCCCCGCAATAAGCCTCTCCACCCTGCCCAAACAGCCGGAGCCGAGAGGACAGGATGGCGCCCCAGGCAGTGCCATCGCAGCTGGCCCCTGTCCCCTTCCTGTCACCGTGCATGGCTCTCACTGAACACTTAGAATGCAAATGCCATTTGGCCAGAAGGAGAAACCCACTCTCTGCCCCTCAGGTGGATATGGAGACTGATGTATCCGGGAAGGAATAAACAATGTTCTGGCGGAATCAGTGCTTATTTTAAAGTTCTAAACAAGAAAATCAAAATATTGACCAGAAGTGAAGCCATGAACAGTGCTGGCAATTTCCATTTTTATAACCGGATGGGGCTCTGCCGCGGTCTTCAGATGATCAGCTGGGTTTTCAAATCCTTCCTGAGTGATTATTTATAAAAGGAGTCCTTAGAGGTCAAAGAAATTAAAGACAGCTCATTGTTTTTCTCCTGAAATAGACGTGTGAATGATTTTTACACAAAACGAATCAAATCCGACACAGGGAGCCAGGGCCCCATCAGAACATCCATGGGGCCCCTGTGCCTGCTCCTTCCTTTCACCTCTCTGAGCCTCAGTTTTCTTATCTGAAAATTGGGGATAAAAATATTATCAAGCCCTTAGAGTTTTTGTTGGGATTAAATAAGAAAAATCATGTTAAGTGCTTAGCACAATTTCTGATACTGAGTGGGTAGTCTAGCAATATTAATTACTAGTAGTACAGATTGTCCCTTATCTGAAATGCTCCGTACCAGAAGTAGTTTGAATTTGGGATTTGTTTTTCAGATTTTGAAATAATTATACTTAATAGTTAAGTGTCCCTCATCTGAAAATCCAAACTCCAAAATGCTGCAGTGAGTGTTTCCTTTGAGTGTCATGTTAGTGCTCAGAAAGTTTGAATATCACATTTTCAAATAGGGGACAGTCAACTTGTATTACTTACAGGTGGATAGCATGGTAGTTATTTGAAGCCATGAGCTTACCTATCTTTTCTCCCCTGGGCCACTTGAGATGCCTGAGAACGAACACGCTGTGGTGTTTCTCTGTGGGAAAAATATCTCCACTAAATTTGACAATGATTGGCTTGATTCTTAAGGTCCTCCACTGATACACAGGGCCCCCACTGGGCAGATACAGTCCTGTGGGCACATGGCTTGGATGGGGCCTTGGTGAGCTATTCTCCCTGTGGCAACTGCAGCCTTGCATAGGAACACAGGGTTTAAGGCATGGAGTGGGGCTGCACAGTCCTCATGTGCTCTGTGCAGTGCACAAGCTATATAACCGTACACAGCACTCCAGTTCTCCCGACCCTCAGAGCTCTCCTTGGAACCCATGCTCATTGATCCACATATATCTGAAAGTGTAAGTATCACATTGAATGGAGTCATAAGACACTCCCCTGCCTTTCTGTATTTTATTCCTGGGAATAGTTCTAGAAGTGGTGAGGAAACCAGAAGGTTGAAGCAGATAGATGTATGTTCTTGGGCCTTTGTCCTACCTAGACCCTTTCAATCCCTGGAAGAGTACCTGTCAGGGGTCATTTCATTTCAAGGAATGAAAGAAAGTCCAGTTTCATTAACACTGACAGAGAGGGGGAGTCTGGGATCCTCCCTCTAAAAGCTTCCAATGCCAAGTGCAAATCAATTGCAGGGAGGAGTGAGCCCCCTCTAGTCCTCCCCCAACAGGAGCAGAAGCAGTGTGGCAAGTGTCCACCACCCTTCATTCCGCTGCGTGAGGAATTAGCTACATTCTCTCATGATTCCCAAAGCTTTTGTTATTGTCACTCATACTCTGTTGTGGGATTACAAGGTAGACAGTTAAACAGGCTTAGCATACGGCCTGGAACACAGGAAGTACTCAATAAGTGGTAGTATCATTATATAATATGATTAATTTTTATCTCTGTTTCCCATGCTAGACTGTGATCTCCTGCAATTCTGAATCCCCAGTTTCTAGAATGCCACATGTTGAGTGGAAGGATGGACAGTGGATGGATGGGTCATTTCTAGCCAATGTTCCCATCCATTTCACAATCCTAGATGGTTTGAGCACCTTGCTGTCTTCATGCATAAAGAATAGAGAAAGAAAGCAAGCCAAGACCTTTTTTCTCCTAAACCCTGGTTTCTCCAAGTGTGGTCCATGGACCCGCAGCATTGGCATCACCTGGGAGCTTGTTAGTAAGGCAGCTGCTCAGGAACCAGCCCAGATGTGATGAATCAGAATCTATTAACACAATGCCCCAGTGATTCCCATGCACGTGGAAGTTTGCAAAGCCCTGAACAAAACTAGTTGTTCTTAATGTGAGCTGCATGTCGGAATCTCCTAGAGAATGTAAACAGTAAAGCACTGCTGCCTGGGTCCCACCCACAAAGATTCCAAAGTTATTGACCTAGGTTGGGTATTGGGCTTGGTAAAAGCTCCCCTGGTGATTCTGTCATGTGACCAGAGGTGAGAACTTCAGATCTGGCCAAGCTCAGACCCCAAGATGTCTCCTGCCCTGGAAAGCTTTACAAAATCACACACCAAACACTGGGAAGAAGCTTTGTTGCATTGTCATTAGGGTGGCACACAGGGCTAGAAGTGACTGTCCCAGGAGGAGGCATGCACAGCTGTGGCTGAGCCAGACAGGTCTAAATCACAGAGCCATTTGCATCTCCCATTGAGAGCCAGGGAACAGTTGCTTTTCTCAGAGTGAAGATGGATTTGTCTTATCACAGCCACAGTTTGAGATGTCGCCTTCTTGCAGCCTGGCTTGGCTTCTTGGAGGAAATGACCCTCAGAAGTCCTTGCTTTTCTTACCTTTACCTTCCTAAGGGCCCCTGGACAGTTACAGTTCCATGGGGAGAGGAGACAGATACAAATCGCATGGCCTGCATAACGTCTACTTGAGATGCCTGAGAACACGCTGTGGTGTTTCTCTGTGGGAAAAATATCTCCCCTAAATTTAACAATGATTGGCTTGATTCTTAAGGTCACCACTTCAGCTTACTATCAGACCGATATTGGGAAGGTCCTTTAATCTTTCTCAGCCTTCATTTCCTCACCTGCAAAATGGGGGGAATAATTCTCACTTATCAGAATTACTGTGAGGATTTCTTAGGAAAAGTAACTAGTACAGTGTCTGGCACAGAATAAGTAATTAAGAAGAAATAGTCATCAAACAAAATTTTAACCCATCTGTTTCTCCCCACCTAGCCTGTGGGCTGCCAGACACTAGATGGGGTTGTTTTTTATATTGATATCTTTCTCCCCACCACACAAGGCCTAGCAACTAATAGGTGCTTAAAGATGTTACATTTTTATTTTTGTTTTTAAAATTTAGAATACGAATACTAAAACAAATATTATAATTTAAAAAACTAATTTACACATACTTAAATAGAAAAATGGAGGCTGTTCTTTCCTATTTTCCTACCTAAAGCCTTGTTGGAAACAACGATCACTATGAGTTTGGTGTCTATCCTTGCTGACTGTACATGGCACTTTATAAGCACACAGAGACACATGATAGCCATGTGCACTTGCACACACCTGCAGTCTTTGGCGGTAGAGACACGGATGCTGGGGCCAGACTGTTTGATATTCCTGGCCACATTACCTTGGACAAGTTAGCGGGCCTCTCCATGCCTTCGTTTCCCTATCTACAAAAGTCCCATCTCATAAAACTGTGACAGGAGGTTAAATGAGTTACCATTTACATGAGGTCTACAATAACACCCAGGCCATGCTAAGCTCTGTGTCAGTTGGTTAACTGAAAAACAAATATTGTTCTGAGACTTACTTTTCTCACCTAGCTCTATATTTTATAGAGCTTTTCATGCCCAGACATATTGAATCTCTCTAATATTTTTAATGTCTTCATAGAATTCCATTTGGTGAATGCACTGTAATTTACTTAGGCATTTCCCAACCGATGAACATTTAAGATGGTTCCATCTATTTCACTATTAGACACAATTTGTGAGTATTATATCTTTGCATGCTTCTGGAAATATTTCCGTAGAACAGATTCCACAAAGTAGAGTTGTGGGGTCAGAGGATATGTGCATTTACAATTTTGACAGATACTATGAAAATTGCTTCCCCAAAAAAGTTTTGTTGATTTATTCTCAGCAGGGGTGGGTAAAAGTGAACATCTCCCCCACCATCATTACCCATATTGGAAACTGTTTTATTTTTATTTTTTCCATTCTGATGTTAGGAAAAAAAAAAAAAACACTTGCTGCACTATATGGATAAATACATGAATAAATGAACAAAAGAAGCAGTCAGGGAACTTGGGTTGACTGACTGATTTTGTATGTGCTCCATCCCACTACCCACTGGCCCCAGCACACTCTTTATCCCCAGCCGTGAGCTCACTGCCTCTGGTCTCTGCCACAGCCTGATGGAGTGTGCCGCAGAGCACCCAACCATTGCCAAGTCAGTGGAGAACTTCGTGAACCTGGTCAAAGGCCTCCTGGAGAAGCTGCTGGATTACCGGGGCGTGATGACGGATGAGAGCAAAGACAACCGCATGAGCTGCACTGTGAACCTGCTGGTGCGTGGGGCTGGTGGGTCCGAGTCAGACCAGAACCCTGCATGGGGCTGGGCTTTCTTTGGGTTTCAGGATTGTTCTTCGTAGGGAAGTGGTGCTTAAGGGCTTTGGAAAGCAGACAAATGTGGAATGGAATGTCTGCTATGCTTTCTGCTAGCTCTGTGTCTTGAGGCTGTCACTTCACCTTTCTATGCCTCAGTCTCCTTATTTATAACATGGGATTAACGCATATTACCTTTAGCACTCAACACACATCTCCACGTGGAAAGGAGATGACAGTATAGACTGGCTAAGAGTATGAACTTTGGAGTCACACAGTCTCTGGGTTTCTATCCTGTGTCTGATAATTAATAGGATGGACAAGCTAAGGAAATGCTCTGAAGTCTTAGTTTGCTTGTCTATTACAAGGAGAAAATAATGGTTCCAATTTCATTAGGTTGTATTGTCCTGGCCCATGGTTAAATGCTCAATATGTGTTAGTTTCCTTCTTCTTATGGAATGGAGTCACACTGATAACTAGAATTGCTGTTACTATGAACCAGGTTAACCAGAGAAACTAACCCCAGATCCAAGTTATTAACCCCTATATTTCATGAGCTCCCATGGACTGGCTGCCAAACAGCCTCTCTCACATGCTCTGTGATTCAATCAAGAGACAGGTAGGTAAGTAGCCATAATGCTTCATATTCACTATGTCATCCCACCTTAAAATGGTTTAAAAGAATGAAGTTGACCAAAAGGCCATGTGGCATCCGTCACATCAACCTCCCTACCATTCCCAAGGTTCCTGAAACACAAACCCTGTCCCCATAGCTCTGTTGTATGGCCTCCCTTTACCCTAAATGGAGTTGTTTTTTTTTTTTTTTTTTAACAGCCTAGATATTGCCATTGATTTCCCAGAATGCCAAGGAGAGTTTAAAAATCCTGATGACAGCAGAAAGGAATTCATTGCTAATAACTCCACCAGGCCCAGTTTACATAAAGATCATGCAGAGGTGCTTTCCACGAGCTGAGCAGCTTCTCTCTAAGGAGAGACAGAGTTGGTTGAAGAAAATGACCTTTAACAGCCAGCTAGGATCAGGGAGAATGCTTGGAACAGACAGTTCTCCAAGCACTTAGACACCACTAGGTTTCAGTGCGTTGCTTAAATATGGCGTCAAGGAGGAGGGTGGGGATAGAGGTGGTATCAGGACAGATGATGTCCAGTATGATTCGCTGCCCTTTGACTGTGTACTCTGGAACATGTCACCGCCCCTCTCTGAACCTCAGGTGCACATGAGTGTGCTGCATTAAACCAGGATATGCACCTGGTATGGCTCAGGGATTGGACCAGGACCACCTGGCTCAGAATCTGTAAGAACTTGTTTTAAAAAATGCCACGGGATTAGGATCTCTGGTGGTGAAGTCCAGGGTAACTACTAGTCTAAATGGCCCCTGAGCTGGAATAGGGACCTAGATTCCTATGTATTGCCAAGTTTAAATGTTTTGGCTACAGAATCCCATATAACTCCTGATAGTTCTGCACTATCAGGAATTCTGATCTCCTACTATTACCGAGGTGCTATCACTCACTTTCCAACTCAGGTGCTTTCCTGTGCAAGGCCTGAGCTTTGAAACTTCAAGCTGGGCTGCCTTTCAACATGGACTTGGTCAAAGTAGACTACCCCAGTCTTGGCAGCCCACCTCTCAATGCAGCAAAAAACTGATCTGCACCTCTTGATATGTGATGGCTGAGACACATCAGGTCCTCTGTTCCTTTGTAGTCTAAGGGTCAGGGAAGTGACTTTCAAAGCAGAATCTTCCAGTTAGGCTGTTTGATGCATCTTTGGTGCATTCAGGATAATAAATTTCCTATTCCTATCTCAGGGTACCCAGATAGTAAACAGCAATCTTCGTCTCATCTTCATCACCACACCCTTGACCTCTGTGACATTGCAAAGAACAACACTCATCATTGTTTTTCCTCCCCTATCTAGAATTTCTACAAAGATAACAACAGGGAGGAGATGTACATAAGGTAAGATTCATAGTTTCAGAAATCCAGGTCTGCTGTGTCACTTTCCTGCTCAGTATCTGTCGATGGCCCCCTGCTGCCTTCAGGATAAAATTTAAACTTCTCTTCTTGACATTCAGGCCCTCTGTGTTGTGATTCCTGTCAATTTCTCCAGATTCAACTCCTTCATTCTCCCACAGTCAGCCCCATAAAACCACTTGAAATCGTCTAGGCCTTCCACGCTGTCCTGTTGTTCCCATAGCTCATATTTTCCTTAAGAGTGAATACTTTGTGGTTTGAGCTGTTGGGGTGCATTTGCACTGTTGCAGGGCTGACCTTGGATAAATTACTGTGAAGCCCGAGTCTAGACATGTAGTAAGACCATTGACTAGCCCAGTTTTGAAGGGAAAAAAATACGAAAATGCATGATGTCTGCATCCTTGTAGGCATTTAAACGATATTATTTGAATATATCATGAAGGGTTTTTTGGGGACATTAGCCTAGAGCAGAGAACTCCTTTGCCAGTTTTTCTCAGAATTTCATATTTTTTCCTGCAATTTTAAAAGTATTGTTACTTTTATTTATAATAAAAATATATACTTATTACAAAACAAAAATAAAGTTATACAGGCAAACAACACAAAAAATGAAATAAATTCCCATAATCCATACATATTTCCAGACCTTTTTTATGTTTATATATACATTGAATTCTATGCATACATATTTTTTTGCAAAAATTGCTTTATATTACTTGTAATTTATTCTTTGCTTTTTCTAACTTGACAAGAACTCCATATCAACAGATGTATATCAACATCATTTTTAATGAAACTATAAAATTTTTTTTCCAGAATATACCATCATTTATATAGCAATCCTATATTGTTGAACATTTAGGTTGTTTCCAACTTTTTTCTACAATAAAAAGGACAACAACTTTTTTTTTTTGAGACATAGTTTCGCTCTTATTGCCCAGGCTAGAGTGCAGTGGTGCCAATTCAGCTCACCACAGCCTCTGCCTCCTGGGTTCAAGGGATTCTCCTACCTCAGCCTCCTGAGTAGCTGGGATTATAGGCATGCACCAGCACACCTGGCTAATTTTGTATTTTTAGTAGAGACGAAGTTTCACCACGTTGGCCGGTCTGGTCTCGAACTCCCAACCTCAGGTGGTCTGCCCACCTTGGCCTCTCAAAGTGCTGGGATCACAGGCGTGAGCCACTGCGCCTGGCCACAACAACAAAATTCTTGGACATATACCTTTATGCACATCCTTATGAGACTGGAGCCCTTGAGGTAGAGTCAACCAGAAGATTGAGGAGCAAGGTATTTACAGGACTTTTGTCACATTCTGTCAGAGGGCAGAGACTTCAAGTCTACACTCACTCTGCTATTATGTCAGATATATCTAGGTACTTAGCTTAGCATTACTCCAGAAATAGGAGCTATCATTTGGAGAAAAAATAATTTTACAGGTTGTCCTGAGTTTGGGATATTTATAACATTATTAGTCATACCTTATTGTAGCAGCACAAAGCTTTGGGGTCTGAAGGACCTCGGTCCTTGCCTCGCTTTTTCTGTAACCTTGGATAAATTAATCTTTCTGGGTTGAGGTTTTCCTACCTGTAGAATGTTTCCATCCTACCTTCTGTTTTGATGATTAAATGAAGTACTGTAGGTAATATGGCTGCCACATAGTTTCCTCCATCCAACCTTGTTTCTCCCCTTCTCATTTTAGAAACACAGACGGCAAATCCCAGACCGCCACAAGCTTTGGAGATTTAAGGCCCGTAGTAATCTAGGAAAACCATATTTGTCTAGACTGCAAACAGGGTGTAGTCTGAAAATCTGTTCTGTTTGGCAGGCGGAATATTTAAAAACATTTTTAATTGGCTGCCAAAATTTAAAAATCTGGAGATTTTACATAAAAATCAAAATTTCCTTTTTCTCCTGGAAAACTCAGAAGGCGTGACAACACTAGGCCCTTGTCCTATTCTGACGACTGTTAGCCAAACTGGGTGGTGGCAGCCATTCTGGACAGGGCTGGAACATTGTCGTCATGACATCATCTCTATTCCCTACTGTGCTACTCCCCGCCCACCTCACTCAAGCACCTGGCACCTGGAGGTGCTTGAGTTTTGTATCCCTGGTTGAGGGATGTCTTCTTTTTATTAGGGTGTCTTCTTTTGGGTTCTGCAGCAGATCATCAGACCCTTGAGTTAACAAGGAAGAGGAGAGGATGCCAAAGCAGGAGTTGAAAGTAGCAGGGAAGCTGTCCCCTGGGCTGGTCTCCCCAAGTTTTTTGAACTCAGCCATCTAGGGGTCTGAGGCATGGAGGATGGGCAGGAGGAGATAAGGCAGAATTAAGCTATGTATGCACACACAGATGTTTCTCAATTCCAAACTCTCTACATGGAGGTCATGTGCAATTTCACGGTTAACTCTGATTAGCAGAACATTAGGCGGGAGGAGAGTGGAAAGGCTGCATCTGTGAAAGCAGAAATCACTGAGCCTGAAATCTGCTTCTGGCTCTGGCTCTTTTAACCTGGATCTCAGTTTTCTCATCTTAATAGCATTGTTGGAAGGATGAATTGATAAAGATACATGATAATAAAACACCCATTTGTTGAATGAACGAATGAATGAATGAACGAATGAATGTTTCTGCCTGGGAAGCTCTCCCAACTCATCCCCTTCCCCTTCAGATCAACTGTTCTGCCATGGGAACCTTTCTAGAAGCCTCTCTTCTCCCCACCTGGATAAAGGCTGCTCTCCTAGTACCATAGCCCACTCCTTCACAACACATATCATCGCTGTGTTCTTGCAGTTACGTATCTGATGATTTGATTCATGCCTGTCTCTTCTCCTAGACTTTAAATCCCAAACCCTGAGAACAGTGCCTGCTTTTGTCACTGCTTAACTCTAAGGCCTGGAAGAGCCTGGATGCCCAGTACAGCTTTGCTGAAAGAATAAGTGAATGAACAAAATACTAACAGGGCATCCCAGCACAGCGGGTATCAAATCACCACTAGGTGACCTTTCCTCGCCTCAAAATCTTTGGCGGTCCCTGCCCTGATTTCAGGCGGCCTACATTTGACCCACTGGCCGGTTTTATGTGGCCAGGAACCCTGAACATTCGCTTCTCCTTTGGTGAGCTTCGTGCAGAAAGCCTTTTTCTCAAAAGGAACATAAACCTGAGCATTGAGACACGCATTGAGTGGAGATGCCCGAGAAACCCTGTGTTGCCTGGTGTGAGAGTGCATCAGGGTGGAATGTTGGCACCATGGCAGGCATTCCCTGCCTCTCCTCTCACAGGAAGAAATCAGCATCTCCCCTCACCACATTACTTAGAGTTGGGTTTAAATAAATCCTCCTAATGATATGCAAGTCACCAGTACAGTGGTTCATTGCCTCTGGATTCTGTTCCAACGGTGGCAGGAGAGAATGTTTTGTAGAGGAATCTAGTTCACGGTGATAATAGATAACAGCTGCCGCTGCTCAGTGCCCGCTACAGGCTAATCACTTTCAGAGCATACTTGCATTTCTTAGCAGCGACGCGAGCTGTCATGTATTGAGCCTTTTGTAAGACACACATGGTCTCCTTGGCCCTTTATATGCCCAGTCACTTTATAGATAAGTTCTGTGAGTGTTGCCATTTTACAGATGAGCAAACTAAGGCACAGAGAAATTAATTCACTCCTTAATACCTATTATGAATCAGTTATCTAAGAATTTTTCAAAGCACCCTGCCTTTGTCCTTGTTCCCATCCTCAGTACCCCTCAGTTATATTGCCATCTCATGGTTCATAACTGGGATCTCACTTTTCAAAGGGACAGGAAGTTAAAATGTGACTGCAGTCAAATAGCTAACTCTTCCTACTGACAGCTCAAGGTCTCCCTGTGAATATCTGCTCTCCAGCCCCGATCCACTTCCTTTCATTACCAAAAAATACACTTACTTACACCCAGAGAACTCTGCAGAGAGGGTTAGGAACTGTCCCTTACAGCTGCTGTGGCTTGTTCATACTCCTGCAATGACACAATTATTAAGAGTAGGGATCATGTCCTGACTCTTCTGTTTATTAGCACAGAACTCCGGATAAATTGTCTCTCTCTCCTTCGTTTATTTCTCTTGCTTGTCATATTGCATTGGCCAGAACATTCATTATCAAGTTGCATGTTATCTGGGATGGCACCTAACTTGTCCAGGCCATAGTTCTCTCATCTGAAAATAGGAATTCCTGAGACTCATCTCACAGGGTTGTCATAAAGATTAAGTAACCTAAGAAATTTAAAATACTTAGCACAGTACCTGGCATGCACTAAGTACCCAACACACACTAGGTGCTGTCATTATCACCCACACAAAGGGCTGGTTATCCAGGAAGGAGGACTTTCTTGCCACCCAGAGAGGTACCCAGTTGTTCTCTGGGCTCCTGCTTGTCCCTGCCAGGTGTCTCCTTGTCACCGCGCCTGGTAGCTCAGCATATTTTCCCTCAAACAGGTACCTGTACAAACTCCGCGATCTTCACCTGGACTGTGACAATTACACAGAGGCTGCCTACACGCTCCTTCTCCACACTTGGCTTCTCAAGGTACTGTTACTTTGGGTGAAGGACATTTATTCTGGGATCCTGACAGGGCCCCACAGCAAGTCGAAGAGTGAAAAAAGAAAAAAAAAAAAAAAAGAATAATCCAAATACATTTTGTTTTGCTCTGTGTCTCCAAACTCTTGAGCTGGCGGGGTACCTTTTGCACTGCTTCCCCGGTCACATGTGGTTTTGAGTGATCTTTACATTTAGCAACAACAACACCCCTCCGAGATATGTTTTGCAGTTCTAGATAATATCTAAACTGCTATTAACAGTAAATCGTTGGCATGCCCACTGAGCTGCATTCCTTCTGTTGAGAACTTAGCTGTAGCTGGCAAAAAAATCAGAATGATTTCCTTTGGCTTTGGGAGAGCTGGGAGCATGTTTCTTAGGGGTTCGAAGTAAATCCCTACAAAGCACACACAGAGAGCCAATAAAGAGTAAGATAAATGCAACTCAACAAAAATGAGGAGGTTTCACAAGTGGAAATTGCAGCCCAGCATCTCTCTGACCACTGGCACCCAGGACAGGCCCGGGGGAAGCTAGCAGAGGGGAGGGTGTTTGCAGGGCTTCATCAGACTCCTAATCACTGTGGTTTTAATATTTCATGTCCCCTCATTTGTCTGTTTTGGAACTTGGGACATTAGTGCTGCCTGGAAGGCAACTTCCAAATATCCTGGGTACTCATGCCTCAAAAGGGCAGCCTCTCCAGTGGTACCCCAAGTTTCCAGAAGTAAGCTGAGTTCAAGAAAGGAGGAGAGACCAAAAGGACAGGGTGTGGGGACAGCCGTTCCTGCCTTTAATCCTGGGAAGACACCTGCTCTCGGCAGCCTCTGGCCCTGTGTGACTTCCCGTGTCTTCTCTTTGCAGTGGTCGGATGAGCAGTGTGCGTCACAGGTCATGCAGACGGGCCAGCAACACCCCCAGACACACCGGCAGCTCAAGGAGACGCTCTACGAGATCATCATAGGCTACTTTGACAAAGGAAAGGTAATCTGTCCCTGCCCCCTCTCTCTGTGGGGACCCTGGCCACTGGAAGGGTAGTTCTCTCCCATACCCTATATCCAATCCATCCTCAGTTCTGTCAGATATCCCTCCAAATCCTAACTCTGATCACTTCTCTCCACTTCCTCTGCATCTCCATTCCTTCCACCTCCATGTAAGGCACCGACATGGCTCACCTGGGCACTGCAATGGATCCTACACAATTTTCTTGTTTCCTCTACTATCCCCAACATATCATCCTCCATATAGAAGATAGGATGATCATAAAACATAGATTGGATTGTGCCATTCCCCTGCTCGCAATTTCTTAATAGCTCACCCAATCTACTTAAAACAAAGTACACAATCCCTCCCATGGCCCATGAGGCTCCACATGAGCTGTGCCCTGGCTGTGTCTCTCATTTCATCCCTGCTGGGGTCCCTCTTGCTCATGTGCTCTATGCCAAGCTCTTTTCAAACTCAGGGTCTTTGTACTTGCTTTTCCCAGCTGGAAGCATTCCTCTACCATAGCTGCCCACTGGAAGGCTGGGATTCACTCAGATGTCACATGCTAAGGAGGCCTTCCCTGACCACCACTAGACAAACCAACAGCACCTCTGCACCAGGTTACCCTTATGGCTTCTTCAAAGCACTTGTTCCTATGAGACATCATCTTGTTCATTTTCCTCTTACTTGTTTATTTTCTGGCTCCCCAATTTAGAATGCCATGAGATCAGATACTTGTCTTGTCCACTGCTAAATGCCCAGTGACCAGGACAGAACCTAGGAAGTCCCCAATGAATATGTAGGCCTGTGTCCTAGGTTCTGTTCTAATCACTGGGCATTCATAAATGAATGAAGTGAATGGATGAATGACATGCGCTGTCATCCTTGATCTTTAAACAGCAAGGATGCTTGGTTGGGTTTGGTCAGGAGATTGGCCAGACCAGCTGCTGCCCAGCTCCAGCCTCTGGTGGACCTTCAGGAAGTACCAGCCCCAAAACTGCCATGCACCCTATAGAGAACATAGATCGGTGGCCGCATGCTCAAGCTCTGGGACCGGCTGACCCAGCTGCAATCCTTGTCCCTCTACCACCTACCCTTCCCTTGACCTAAGAGACTCAATCCCCACCCATAACAGTGAATTGCTAATAGTACCTTCTTTCTAGTTGTGCTGTGAAAATAGAGTGAGAAAATGCAGGTAGAGCACCTGGCGTAGGACCTAGTGCATAGTAATAGCTGGTGAAATGTCGGTAATCGTCATCATTACCCTACTCCACCACTTCCTCTCTCAAGCCTTTCTTGAGTCCTCTGGCTTACCTGCAGCCCTCCCTCTCCTCTGCATTGCAAGACCTCTTACAGTTTATCAGGACGTAATTTAGCACTTAATTTGGGCCTGTCCTGTTGCTGTAGTTTATTGCATCTGTCTTAGTCGGATCCCTCTACCTTTTCTGGAAAGATAAAATGAGGTAATGTCTGTGGAAGGGCTTATAAATTCCCAAGACTCAAGCAGTTGGAGAGCACTGTTTTCATAATTTACAATTATAAGCCTCTTGAGGGCAGAGATGCTGCCATCCCTTGAACCTCCTGCCCTGCTGGGTGTCAAGTCAGAGCTTACTATTTGTTTATCAGCTGATTAAGTAGGTTGCAGTGTGAGAGCCTAAAAGTACATGTTGAGCTTTGTCCTCAGCAAGATATTCAATTCAGCCCACTTTGTGCTGAGCAGAGAGGAAAAAGGCATGATCCCCAGCCTCAAAGAACTTACTGTCTAGTGGGCAAAACAGACATGCCAATAATAATATTTTTTGCATTGCTCTTTGGCATTATACAATCATAGGGAAAAAGGCAAGGGAACAGGGTGGTGCCAAAGTACTTTGGGAGCAGAGAGGAGGGAGCAGATGGGTACGGCTTACCCTGAAAGCCGCTGCTATGAAAGCTTCTAGAAGGAAGCCCAAACTCCTCAGCACCCTGTCAGCTTTCCTTCCCCGTACCTCCTCAGGGAGGCTCATTGCTCCAGGCACACATGCTGGCTTTGACTCCATAAGTTCATCTTGCCACCACCTGATGGACTCCTCTAAATTGCTCAAAACCAAACGATTTTATCTATTGATGTATATACTTTATCCAGTTATGTTTCATGAGAGCAGAGCCTGTGTCTCGTCCATCTTTATATCTGTTTCATTACTGCACACCACACCATGCCCAGAACCCAGCATGTGCTTAAAAATGAATGTGTAAGACTCAGAGAAGTCAGTGACTGTCGGAGGTCCCAGTGGCCACACAGGCAGAACTGGGAGGAAATCCCAGGCACCTGACTTCCTGCCCCGCCCCTTCTCTGGTCTCTTAGTGATTTCTTAACCCATGGGGAGAGCCTTTCTTCTCCCTGTTCGTATTACAGTGACAAGTAGACAAAGACCTATACTTGAGCCCATCAGTCCCCTGGCCTCAGCCCAGGGGGATTACCCCAACCTTCTGGTTCGGGGTGAAGAGAAAACCTCAGCCTGGCCCGTACACTTGGTTCCTCCTCCTAGCACATAAAGCATTTTTATGCTGCTTGCTAAGCTGTCCGTGGGTTTACAGCCGTGGCGTCTCCACTCGGCACTTGGTTTTATTTATTTTTATGCTTGGATGCAGAGAGAGCACTTTTGCTACACAGCTCACACTGCATATTGGCAACCTCCCGTCTCTCCTCCTCCTACCTCCCCCAGCTTCTCCATTTAGGTGCATTTTCCATTTTAAACTGAAGGTGAAATGTAATGGGTATCCCCTGAGATGGCCAGCCTCCGGTCCGCCCTGTGTCTCCCCTGTTCTGCAGACCATCCTGACCTCCTTCGGTCTAAGAGAGTGAGGTAACCTATTGACTCTCGTCTAAGACAGAGAAGAGAAGTATCCACTACGTTTAGGGATAAAAAGTCTTAATTTTTTTTTAATACTCTAGCACCACCCCTCCCACCTCTATGCTACCTGACTCCTTACTTCCACACGTCAAATAATCCCAATAAAAAGCGTCAGGATTGGCAGAGTAGAAGCATCCCAGGACTGAATATCAGGAGAACTGGGGCCTGGCGCCAACTTTGTCCCTGGAAACTCTGACCTTGGGCCACCTTGTTCACTTCTCTGTGAACCATTTATCTTTGGAAAAGGGGCCAATACTTCTCTGAGGAGGTGAGGGAATCAAAGGTTTCATTCACTCAACACGAGCATGTGGGAGGCAAGGACTGAAGAGGAAGGCCCTGGAGACACACACAGAGGCTTGCATCGTGACTGCTTTTAGTGAGACGCTTGACCTGGGACAGGTTGCCAGACCTCTCTGAACCTCTGTTTCTTACCTGGACAATGAAGATGGTGTCAGTTACCTCTCAGAGTGGTTGTGAAGAATCAGAGAGCACGTAATTAAAGGGTTTAGCCTCATCTGTGCCTACTCAATTATTTATCAAGAAACTCGGGTGAGAGGCCAGAGGAAGGTCGTCCTCTCTAGGAAGCCCCCCAGTCCCTCTGAATGGGGAGTGGGTCTGGATCAGAGCGAGGTTTCCACTCAGTCCCAGGAAGCACAGCTAAGCCGGGGTCCCTTCCTCGGCAAGTGCTCTGCAAACCCGGAGGTGCTGCCTCACCTTTGTCCCTGTGACCTTCCTGTAGATGTGGGAAGAGGCCATCAGTCTGTGCAAGGAGCTGGCGGAACAGTACGAGATGGAGATCTTTGACTATGAGCTGCTCAGCCAGAACCTGGTAAGGCATCCTCTGGGAAGGCTGAATGCCCTGCAGGCTGGGTGCTCAGGGCCTCAGCTCACCCGAGATCCTGGGGAGATGGGGATGAGGGCCAGGCGGGGTTAGGGAAATAGAAAATGAATGGAAGGAGGACCTGAGCGAGGCTGTATTGAGCATCTCCCTTCCCGTTGGGAGTATTTCCAAAGAGAGATGTGGTGGGGAAATGCTTCAGTGACAGCGTCTCAGAGGGAGCATTGGGTACCTGTGTGGGGCTGCAACTGCCGCCGCTGCTACAGCCCCAATAAACGCTGTGCTACATTTGCAGTAAAAGTTCCGCAAATCACTAAACCAATTAAATAAAAACACAAATTTGTGCTTTCTGATTAACAGATAAATCACATTAAAATGCTCCCCATCTGGTTACTCCCATTAGCATCGATGCTCACGATTTGGTGGGGGAAGTGGAGAGCAGGGGAAGCCAGCCCAGCTGATCCTGCTTGTACTGCAGAAGCCCGGATTTGGCGGGGAGTTGGACTCTGCAGGGAAATGCAGCACTTTTTGGCTGCTTCCCTCCCACCCACACTCCCCACATATTTTCTGGCTGCCTGAGCAGCAGGACCCCAGGGACCCCTCTTAGCCTGTTTAGAGAGGCCAGGCCAGCGACTTACAGAGTCAGACTGTTCGAAAAGGATTGATAGCTTTTGGTGGGGGGGAAAGTATGGTGATCTTGTTAAAAACAACTGAGCTGTTAACTGTTTTCACTGTTTGTAAGATAATATGCAAATACATACACCAAGAGACACCTGATACCTACCCCACGTGTACCTCCACATACATGTTTGCCAATGCCTGTGCCCAAGACACACACACACACACAGAGGATACATTCAGACACACACTAATGTACGTGTACTTGCCTGCACAGAGTCCACATCACACAGGCATATGTCTAGATCCACATATATCTTCCAGATTGTATCAAATGGAAGATGCCATCGATCACACACCATTCTTTTTATTGTGCCGTGTCATGATTCCTTCAGAGCCAACTGCAGTTATAAGATGCCATTAGGTGTAAAGTAAGATTCAGACTGTTTCCAGAGATGTTAAAATATGGAAAACACACACCTCTTAGAATAGATGAAATGTCTTAGGTATACATGCACAGGAAAACATCTATATCCGGGGACATTTATTCATTCCATAGCCTCACAAATCCATGCCCAAGTGTGCATGGAGGTGGGAGCAGAGATGCAATGATGGGAACCCTGGATGCAGCTTACTGGGTTCAGCTCCATGGTTACTGGCTGCTTTATGAGATACCATTTCTTTATCTGCAAAATGGAGATACTCATGGGATTATTACAAGGATGATTCAAGTAACCACTCTAGTGCAGGTAGAGTGATTAACACAGTCCCTGGTATACTGTAAATATAGCTTTTACTATTGTGATTATAGACATAGCACAGATATACAAATATATGCACATAGCTCATTGGTTCTGGTATAATAATGTCTTCACTAAGGCCTCTTGGAGTTGAATGTGCCTTTGATACACATCTGTGTTGCAACAAACCTTATTTTCTTCCTTTAGATCCAGCAGGCAAAATTCTATGAAAGCATCATGAAAATCCTCAGGCCCAGACCAGACTACTTTGCTGTTGGATACTATGGCCAGGGATTCCCCTCCTTCCTGCGGGTGAGTTTGGGGGTGACTTGGACACCAGGCGAGAGCCCCGGGGCCTCGGCATCTCAGCGGTCCCTCTATGCTTTGAGGATTTGCTTGTGCTCAGAAGCGGTGCTCTTCTCTGAGTGCTGCCCCCATCCCCAGGAGACTCCCCAGTCAATGCTCCCATCCTAATCACCAGCATCTCTCATCTACTGTGTTTCTTTAACTACACAGCAACTACAGCTGCCTCATGAGGTAGGTAGTTTCCCGTCACTGGAATGAGGTGTTCAAAGAGTGGCTGGAGGATGTTTGCTGGCAGAGGTTTGCTGCCAGGAGTTACTGTAGAGCAGTCATTCTCAGACCTTTTGGTTTCAAAACCTTCTTTCTCTTTTTAAAAATGATTGAAGACCCCAAAGAACTTGTGTGTATAAAGATAATCTCTATCTACATTTACCACATGAGAAATTAAAACTAAGAAAATGTTGTTTAAAGTGTTCATTTATTTGAAAATAACAAAAATGGTCCAGGCATGGTGGCTGATGCCTGTAATCCCAGCACTTTGGGAGGCTGAGGTGGGCAGATTACTTGAGCTCAGAAGTTGAAGACCAGCCTAGGTAACATGGTGAAACCCGGTCTCTACAAAAAACACAAAAATTAACTGGGCGTGGTGATGCGCACCTATAATCCCAGCTATTTGGGGCCTGAGACAGGAGGATTACTTGAACCCAGAAGGCTGAGGCTACAGTGAGTCATGATGGAGCCACTGCACTCCATCCAGCCTGGGTGACAAAGAGATATCCTGTCCCAAAAAATAAATAAAATTTTTTAAAAAATGGCAATAATAAACCCATTACATGTTAACATAAACTGCAATTTTAGGAAAAATACCTCTATTTTCCAATAAAAAAAAATCAGTGAAAATCACGAGATTGCTTCACATTTCTGCAAATCTCTTTAATGTCTGACTTAAGACATCTAGATTCTCATGTCTGCTTCTGCAATCTGTTGCGATCACACATCTCGCAGCCTTGGAAAGCTCCTTTGTACCCTCATGGGAGAATGCGAATGAAAAGGATAAATAACAGCTTTCATGTTATTATGGAAACAGTGTGATCTTCTGGTTCCTGAGAGGGTCTTGGGACCCTCAGGTGTCCCTGGGGCACAGTTTCTGAACCGCTGCTGTAGTGGCTTATTTACCTATCATGTGATGAATTGGATTAGATCACCAGTAGGCTTCCTTCAGTCTGGGAGTCTATGGTTCAATTCTGGGGTGAAGGAAATACAAAAGAAATGGCAAATCTGGTCTCCAACCTCACTTGATTTAGTCTAGTCAAGGAGATGAATCACTCACAGTTATTAATCAACAATCAATGTGGAGGTGAGAGTGGGCCTGCAGGAGTGATTGCCATGAGCTGCAGAGAGGGGTGCGGGCTTCGTGGAGGAAGTACGGGTGGCTTCCCAAACCTGGCTGTACATCAGAATCCCATGGGGGAACTTGTTAAAAGTGCAGACTCCCGGGCCCCACTCCCACAGATTCCATTTCAGCAGGTCTGGAGTGGGCCCTGGGCATCTGAATTTTTTTCTTTTCTTTTCTTTTCTTTTTTGTTTTTTTGAAACGGAGTCTTGCTCTGTCACCCAGGTTGTAGTGCAGTGGCTTGACCTCAGCTCACTGCAACCTCTGCCTCCCAGGTTCAAGCTATTATCCTGCCTCAGCCTCCCAAGTAGCTGGGACTTCAGGCACGCACCACCACACCCAGTTAATTTTTGTATTTTTAGTAGAGACAGGGTTTCACCATGTTGGCCAGGATGGTCTCTATCTCTTGACCTCATGATCCTCCTGTCTTGGCCTCCCAAAGTGCTGGGATTACAGGAGTGAACCACTGCGCCCAGCTGGGAATCTGAATTTTTAAAAGTCTCCTAGGCTCCTTGGACAATCAGCTAGGTTTGGAAGCACTGATATGTAGAGATAAATGACAGATGTGTGTTTGGATAGAAGAACTTAGGGGCCATTTTAGGCAGTGTGGATGGCACAGATGTCTAGAGCAGTTTCTCAACCTCAGCACTATTGATATTTTGGGCCTGAAAATTCTTCACTGTGGGGCTGTGCTGTGCATCGTAGGATGTTAGCAGCATCCCTAGCCTCTACCCCGTAGGTTCTAGTAGCATCCCCCACTCCCAGTTGTGACAACCAAAAAATGTTTCCAGATACTGCCGATGTCCCTTGGGAGACAACATCACCTTTAGTTGAGAACCACTGGTCTATAAGAGATGCACATGGTCAGGAAGGATAAAGAGTGTGTTTTCACAGGCTTAGAGCCAGAAACCAGGCAATGAAGATATGAAAACTGAGTCCTTCCAGCTCACAAGTCCAGCCCACATGGCCCATTACAGGCAACGGGGAAATGTGGCCATGTATATAGGAGAGTGGGTGTGACACAGTGAAACCTGAGTGAGTAATTATTCTGGAAGCTGTACATAGGATGGTAAGAAGAAAGTTCTCAGCATCCATGATCTTCCCTTCCTCTAGACTCTTTAGAGTAGTGATGGCCTCTGCTAGGTCAGTGAGTTGAGCTCTTCCTTTCCCCCGGTAGGGAAACCAAGAGGAGAGTGATGCACTGGAGGTCCCCATAGACCGTGGTCATTTTACAAGCTCCCCAGCTTTACTTGGCCCCTTTCTTCACACCTGGGTCCCCGAATCTCTAATGAGCATCCTTTCTCTGCAGAACAAAGTGTTCATCTACCGTGGGAAGGAGTATGAGCGAAGAGAAGATTTCCAGATGCAGCTGATGACCCAGTTCCCCAATGCAGAGAAGATGAACACCACCTCTGCCCCGGGAGATGATGTGAAGAATGCTCCAGGCCAGTGTATCCTTGGAGAATGCCCTAGCCAATGGGCCAGACCTGAGCAGCCCTGCCGGGGCTGCAGCCCACAAAGACCCACCTTAGAGCTCAGAGCTGCTGCCAGAATCATTACCATGGTGCCATGTCGCAGGAACATGCAACATGTTCTTTGGATCCATGTTCTTTGGATCCTTTTCTGGTCTCTTCATGATCCTGGTATCTCGAGCTCTGTTTGGTTTGGAAATTTTGTCTCCATGTCCTGTTATCTTTGGTGCTTTTTAAAAAGTGCATGAATGTGAGCTAGAATGTCAACCCCGTGGTTGCTCCGGCTTGCTCTCTGCAGTAAGTTCCCATCTCCCGTGGTGCCTGGTACAGAGTGACTCCCAGTAAATATTCGAGATGAGATCCAAAGAACCCATCTCAATACATCGTAAATGTTGTATGCATTGATTAATTCACTCACTCACTCATTCATTCTTATATTGAATACTCTCAAGCTCTGACTCTATGCTAAGCAAGGTGCAAGGGACTGGAGATTTTCATTCACAAAATGGTCCTACGTTCAGGGAGCTTACAGTGTAGCAGCTAAAAGAGGCGTTAAGTGACTAACTGCACTATTCCATATTTATTTACAAAAATATAATCTGTGCCTCAAGGAAGCCATGCAGAGTACTGTGGTTGGGAAAGGAGAGAAGGCATCCTTGAGGAAGGTGACGTTTGAGATGACAAACAACCAAAGCTTAGCAGGAGGTGGGAAGAATATCCCGAACAGAAGGAGGGATGCTTCTGTGCAGAGGCCTTAGGCAGTAAGGAGCATAGCAGTCTCCACAAACTGAAATGATGCCACATTGCCATCATAATAAAATCAAAACTGCTAAGCAAGGCCTGTAGGGCCATCCATGATCTGACCCCTGCCTGCCTGTTCAGCGTCATCACCCCCCATCCTTCTTTCCCTTTATCACATCCCTCTGACCACAATGGTCTCGTTTCTGTTCCTGTGATGTACCCAGCTTGTTGCATCCATATTCTCTGTTCCCTCTGCTTGGGGTGCCCTGCCTCATCTCCTTACCTGACTAGCTGTCTCTTACCCATCAGACCCTAGCTTGGCGTCACCTTCTGGAAGAGGTCTGCCATGGCCTTTCTATTGTCAAATGTGGCCTTTTCTGAACTCTTCATGACCCTGGTATCTCAAGCTCCGTTTTCCTTGGAAAATCTGTCTCAATTTGTCTTTATCTCTGGCACTTTTTAAACATACATGGAGGTGAGCTAGAATGTAAGCTCCGTGAGGGAAGATACTTGCCGTGGCTTGCTCCCTGCAGTTAAGTACCCCCTCCCTTGTGCCTGGTACAAAGGGACTCCCAGTAAATATTTGTTGATTAATAAAAATAAAAAGGAAACAACACAGAAAGAGGAAAGAAGAAAAGAGATAAATAAATAGAGAAAGGGAGGAAGGAGGCAGAGAAGCAGCCAGCTCACTTGGAGTACACAGTACACAGAAGTCGCATGGGGTGATGCTAGGGTGCAGTATAAGTGAGTGCCAGTGCGGCCAAGCATGGTGTTTAGTGGGCCAGCAGCCGGTGCTGGGCAACAGACAGGATTCGCATGGCAGAGAGCATATAAATGCAAGAATAGGGCCAACTGCTGAGCCAGGGAGCACATTAACTCAGCCTAGCTCCCAGCATTGCACCCTTTAGCACAAATTAAGTTACAGCCTTTAAAATGGGGTTAACAGGTTGCATGACTGGTCTGCTTTAATCCAAATATTCTTCTCTCCAGTGATAAACGTTCATCTGTAACCTTTTCATTATGCTTGCCTGCCCTGCGTACCTGCTCTACGTACCTGCTCTACCATGGTTATTCGCAGGAGGAAATGCAACTGGTGGTGGGCTGGGCTGGTTACAAATATGAGTTTGGTTATAGGCGAGACATGGGATTAGTTCTAAGGCCTTTCTAAGTGGACCTCCTGGGATTGAACAGCTGTGTGGCCTTTTAACATGAGGCTAGGGAGAGAGTACATGTTCCTGGGACATAGCTCTCCCCTGGTTCAGTGCCAGGAGGCAGGTGCAAAAGAAAAGGGGAAGGGCTATTATTTGCTAAATGTCATTTTCATGGGACTGCAGGCTTTGTAGCCTATAAAACCCTCTAAGGGGAGTGTGATTTTCCCTATTTCATGGAGAAGAAATATGTGGGGCAGAGACGTAAAGTGGTTTGCCTAAGGTTACAAAGCTAGTTAGTGATGGAACCGGTACTTAAACCTCACAATCTGTCTGTCTGAAAACCTATGTTCTGGTACACCATCCTTTTGTAAAAGATTGATGAACAGCATTCTCTTTGTTAACTGTTTACCATGTACTAGGCATTTTACATGCATTGTTGTTTTACCCTCCAATACTTCTACAAGTTAGGTATTATTGCTTTCTGCATTTTGCTAATAGGAAAACTGAGGCTCACAGAATTTAAGCAGCTTGCACAAGGTCACAACTAGGAAGTGATGGAGCTGGGATTTGAACTCAGGCCTGCTTTTTGACAAAATATTGAGTTCTTAATGCTCTCTTCTCTTGCCTTCACTTGCGAAAAAGCTGATAAGCAGTCTGAGAGGGTGACAGATCTTATTTCTCACTTAGGTATCCAAGTAGGGAACCGTCATTGAAAACCAAAGTCTCTTTGTAGGGGGTCTGCAGTTGCCCAGCCCTCTGGGGCCCCAGTTCCACGCATACATTCAGCATGTGGCATAACAACCTCACCAGCCATCCTCCTGGCACAACTTCAGGGGACTCGTGTCACGGGCTTCCCCTGGACAGGTTTAGATTCTCCTCTTGGGCCAAGACCAGTGGCCAAGATCAGTAAACATGACCTAGAACCTTCTCTAAAACAGGGGTCTGCAAACTTTCTGGAAGGGGTCAGATGGGCAGCATTTTAGTCTTCGTGACCATGCAGCCTCTGTCACAACTACTCAGCTCTGCTGTTGTAGTGGGAGAGCAGCCACAAAACCCAAAAATGCACAGGTATTGCTGTGTTCCAATAAAACTCTATGGACACTAAAATTTGAACTTTCTATCATTTTCACATGTTACAAAATACTCTTTTTCCCTCCATTGAAAACTATTCTTAGCCTCTGGGCCTTACAGAAACAGGCAGTGAACCAGGTTTGACCACAGGACCATAGTTTGCCAACCCCTGCCCTAGACTTAATCCAGAGTGATTTTCTTCCCAGAGCAGGCTGTTGGCCACATGGCTTGAGAAAGAAAAGGGTTTTCCTGAAAATCGTAGAAATACTTTCACTGAGATTTATTCATTCGTGTTAAACATTTTCCTCTCTTACGAAGAGAAATCTATTTAAGGCAGAAACAGACATCAGAAGTAAATCAATGAAAACCCTAACATATTAGCATAGAGTAAGTTCATCAGAGAGAGGCAATTCAATTTAATCTGGAACTAGGTTTTGGTCATTTCTTATGTGTGAAAGAACCATAGTCTCTGCCATGAAGAAGCTCACAATCTGGGCAGGAATGGAGGGTGTGAGGTGGGCTAGCAGGAGGAGGAAGCCGACAGGGAGCTGAAGGGTATTTCCTAAGAGAAGCACAGATGAAGGCTGTGGAAAGCCAAAGGAAAGAAAACAATTCCCAACTGGGGGGTGAATTTTGTTTTTATGGACTGTAGTGTTTGACATCTGTCCAAAGGGTTCACAAGAGAGGGATGCTGATGAGGGAAAAGGTTCCAGGGAAAGGGAGTAGTAGGATCCATTGGATATCCAGATAATGATGAAGAAATGGGTGAAGGCCATGTTGGCCTAGCTTTGAATGCTAGCCGGAGGAGTTCTTGATTCCTTAGTGGGCAGACAAGTCAGGCCCAGGTGAAGATTTTTTTGGAGTCATGGTGGTCATTGGATAGAATAGAGGGAAAAGACCTTGAATAGCTAAATAAAAGATGTGGGTAAAGAAGAAATGGGAGGTAGGGAAAGGGAAGAGGGTCAGGAATGGGACCAGTGACCACTGACTTTGTTCATTCAGTTTGCCATATTGTCAGCTTAAAAGGACTAAAGACAGATCTAGAAGAGGCACGACACGGGTCTGACCCACATAGTGCCCCTCCAATATCTCTGCCTGTTGCAGCATCACTCATCCACCATGGGACTCTTTTCCACTGAGTCTGAACACAGCTCCTTACCATCCTGCCGCAGGGAGTTGCTTTCAAATTTTCAGAGCTGGAGTGCAAAATGATATTTATTTGCATATTCTATAGCAGTGCTTCTCAAACTTTAGCATGCATATGTATCACCCAAGGATCTTTCACAGATCCGGACTCAGTTGGTTCTCAGATAGTCCAGAGTCTCCACTTCTAACAAACTTACCGGTGATGCTGATACTACTGGTCAGAGGGCCACCTTTGAGTAGCGAGTCCAGAGTGAAAGAATTCTGAGCTTAGAGTTAAACGACCTGCATACAAACTTGGATCTGTTCTTACAAGTTATGTGACCTTCAACAAGTGGCCTGGCTTCTCTGGCCTCGAAGGGGACAATTTAGGTTAATAATACACTCAGTGGAATTGAGAAGATCAAATGAAATCATGAGGAGATGTACTCTGCAATTGATTTGAGAGCTATAAATTCATTCAATGGTGTTATTATTAATGATAATATAGCAATGATGATGATTAAACACCACTAGCCAACTCTGTTTGTAGGGGCTGAGCCCTGGCATAAGGTTGCAAGGTGACAGCACTGATAAGGACCTCAATAACTAACTAGTCATCAGTGCCTAGTGGGCAGCCAGCAACCTGAGGTTCATCATTCAGTAAAAATGTGACTCCATAAAGGCCAGCCTGGAAGGTCTCGTCAAGGACCAGCTATACTTAAAACTGTCCCTGCAGCCAACAGATATAAGCCCTTAACTACATGGATTCCAGACATCCAGTGCTTCACTGTCCAGCCTGTCTTGGATGAACACCCCAGGTTCAAGAATAAGCCAGTGCCTGACCAGATTATAAAGTAAGACTCATTGTCCACAGGGAAGAAGGATGGGGAAGAGAACTCACTGGGACCACCAAACTGAGCTGGTGGCAGAACAGACCCCAGTGTCTTTCTAGTTCCTTCTCTGTCTTAGCCAGTTTGTTCCCCCTTTTCCTCTTGGGCAAAGAATCACCCTCCAATTAGCTGGGCTCTGCCCCTGACAAGGCTGAAGCCAGGAAGGATAGGAGGGCCAGGGTTATGGCTCAGCAAATCCTCAGCAAGCATTGAGCATTTGCTCAACTGGATGCACTCAGCCTATTTGTTGCTCAGGTTGATCTCAGAGTGGCCCCAGGGAGTCCACAAACAGAGTGTGGCTGGGCAAGTGATAGGCAGGGTGAAGACAGGGGACCTTGGCCATGCTGAGCACATGCTCCCAGAGGGACATCTTCTCAGCATGTGTGAAGGTTGTACATTGACAATGGTGTGTTCTGGCTCTGATAAAGGTACACTAGAGGAAGTGCCATGAAGGCTGATGTCCACCTGTTCTGGATCAGATTGCAAAGTCACTGATGAGGCCACAAGGTGGGGCCTCTGTGGGACCCAAGGCTATATGGCTCCCAGCTGCCCAGCTCATTCCCCCCACCCCATGCCCAAGTTCTAATGGAGCACTTGAGTGTCTTAGAGTAGGTCCTCCCCTCTGGGTGGGACAGTCAGAAACAGGATCTGCTTTGCAAGATTAAGGACCCTTTAGGGAGAGGCAGCCCCTCCCAGTAGCCTCATGAAGTGCCACGGCAGAGCAGGTAGAGCTCAGCTTGGGTCTCAGCCTCCCCTCACCTTCTCACCTTCTCGCCTTCTCACCTTCTCAGACAGGCACCCATGAGCAGGGGACAATAACTATGCAGCTAGCACGGTGTTCTGCTGGCCCTGATGTTAGAATCTCACCAAGGATTCAAGAAGACTGATTTGGGGGTTTGGCTGGGATACCTAAAGAAATCCTTTGAGGACACCCCTGGGAAATTAGGCTCAGACCTCAGCCCCTTTGTTGCGGATCACAGGAAATCATGACCTAGGCCATCCATGTTAGGATTCCAATTGCCTGGATACTCTAGGGGCACTGTGTTCTCAAAGGGGCATACCCAGTCTACCTTCTAAATTGCCTTGTCAGGAAAGCCTGTGCAAAAGTCACTCTTATGGAGCCCAGAGCACAGACCTTGATTTTAAATGCTACCACAAGGGACTCTACTAGGCCTGAAGTTTACTGTAATGAGCCTCCCTGGACAGTGCAGGGTCAGATCAGGTGTCAGCAGCCAGCCATGTCTACCAGGAGCCTCAGCCTCTTGCTGTCTTTCAGCTTCTACAAATCCAACTACGTGCAAAGGTTCCACTACTCCCGGCCCGTGCGCAGGGGAACCGTAGACCCGGAGAATGAGTTTGCCGTGAGTATCTTCCCTACTCTTGATCATTCCCTGGGGCCACCTGGAGGAACCAGAGCATGCATCAGCCAACCTCAGAATGGGAACGAACTTGATCCAAAGCCAGAGAAAATAAAGCTAACCTCCATGGATACCATGACGTCCATTCCCCAGTCTCTTCCATTAGGGCCTGTGTCCTTATTTCTTGAGCCTTTTTCCCTTTAATACAGAACCCGGGCCTCATGTCAGAGGCACCTTTTCAACCACTGGGCATTCAGGCATTGCCAGCAGGTAGAAACCCTCAGGCTAAGAAGGGGTGTTGATAAAATCAAACCTTCCAGCAAACACCAGTAAGAGGTCACAGCAATTTAGTCATCGCTGTCCCCTGAGTGCTAGTCTCCTCTGTGTGTGTCCAGCTAGGATTCAAACAAGACTGGAATAAGGTGTCTCCAAGTCTCGGCTCTTTGGCTTGGACTGTAATTCTTAATATTTTTGGAGCCACTGCCTCTTTGAGAATCTAATGAACACTGGGAACCCTTCCCCGAGAAAACAAATGGATACATTCAATATTGCCTAAAAATTCAGACTGCTAATAAACCCAGGTTAAAACTTACTTGGCCTAAGTCCAGGGAGAGCTTACAGTTTATGTTGGGAAAGAATTCTTAAGGGTAAGGTGAGAGCGTGTTTCTGGGTCTTGCAATATTTATTCTGCTTTCTGGTAGATGGGAGGCCTGGGGACCTGGCTGGGTTTCTGCCAAGCTTCTCTGATACCCAGGTTTCATAAATGTGTTTGTTGCTTTCCCGCCTTTGCCACCCCCTGCCCACGGACAGTCCATGTGGATTGAGAGAACCTCCTTCATGACTGCGTACAAGCTGCCGGGGATCCTGCGCTGGTTTGAGGTGGTGCACATGTCGCAGGTGAGTCCGGGACATTCATGGCAGGGCCACCCCTCCTCCGATGCGCAGGGCACAACCAGTCTCCGAAGGCCCCTTTGACTTTAAAAAGGAGACATGTTTTTCTTTGAAGCTGCTGTGTGAGTCCCAGAATTCCCATGCAGACAGCATTCAGAATAATGCCTTTCAGATTTTTTTTTTAAGTGTCAGATAACCTTTTTGTTCCCTGCAAATGAAACTTTCCATGGGCTCCAGTAATAAAGCTGGTGAATGGGGAGCTTCTGTTGGGCGGGTGGGGTGTCGCAGAGGGCCTGGAACACAATCATCTCCATCCCCCCTCATACTTCTCTCATCACAGTACCCGCTTGGGGGCACCTGTGCAGTAGCCCAGTATGAACCCATTTTATAGTTGGACAAACTGAGGCTCAGAAGAGAGAAATCATTTGGCTAGAATCCAAATGTTTGAACTCCCTTGTGCAGATAAACACCTATTTTGCTTCTCAGCACAGCTTAGGGTCTCCATGTCCTCAGACAGCTAAAGATCTTGCAGTCCCCAAGATACAGAGGAATGGTCAGTGTGGTTGTGAGGAAACTTTATAAGTGGACATATTTAGGATGTCTTATTTATTTATTTATTCATTCAGAAAATACTTAATGTGCACCTAACATGTTAGGCACTGTTTTAAGACCTAGAGATTCTGCAATGGAGCTTCCATTCTAGTGGGAAAGAGGACTAAAAAGTCAAAGTAACTATATGACAGATGATGGTAACTGTGATGGAAACAATTAAAGCAGAAAGGTGATGGATGAGGGATTGCTATTTTAAGTAGGGTAGTCAGAGAATGCTTCCCTCTATATTGGCTGTTGAGGAGAGGCCTGGAGAAAATGAGGAAGGGGTCCACGCTGACATTGAAGAGAGAGACATTCCAGCAGAGGGGACAGCAAGTGCAAAGGTCTTGGGGCCAGAGTATGCTTGTGTCCAGACCAGAACAAGTGAGGGTGACTAGCAGTCATCTGATACCAGATCACGTAGGACCTTGTAGACCACCATAAGGACTTTGAATTTCCCACTGAGTGACACAGAGCCACGAGCAGAGGAGGGACGTGGTCTGACTTGCGTTTTCAGGCTATCGTATCAGGCTATTGTATCAGACCATTTCACTTCTACCCTTAATGACCCTCTCTTTTCAGTGAACCCAGCAGCTCAGGGGCCCTTTCGCCTCCTTTTTATAGGCATGACTTAGACCTTGGAAAAGTATAACAATGATGGTGAGAGCAAAAAAATTGTTGTGAGTATGGGCTCAACTGTTCATATGCATGATCTCATTTCAACCCCTCAGCAACCCTGTGAGGTAGATATTATTATTCTTCCCATTTTACAGATGTGGGAACTGAGAGGCAGAGTTAATTAGTGCATTGTTCAAGGTTAGTAAAAGAGATAAGGTATGACTTTAACCTCCCCTGTCAGGTACCTGGCTTGAACTCTTTATCTTTTTATCCTTAAGAAAAAGAAAAAGAAGCCCACCCCAGCAAGTAGTACCCCCAAAAGGAAGGAAGTGTCTGTGCCCTTGCTTCATGGCACGTGATAAGTTTTAACAAATGCCCCAGGTGCTGTGTCAGAGGTTTATAGCAATATCTCATTTAATTCTCATAGGCCCCCGTGAGGTGCATACTATTATTAGCCCTATTTAGGAGGTAAGGAATCAGAAACTTTCTACCAATCTGTAGCCTCTGCCCTTAGCCCTGACTGAGCCCTGTCACCTGGTGGTGCTCAGCAAGGCGTCTCTTCTGTAGTCATTCCTGCCAAACTGTAACAAACTGAGAGAGCCCATCCCTGTACTTCCCATTCCCTCAGCTGCTGTGTGTCAGCCCAAAGCACTTATCTCCTAATAGACTACATAATTTTCTTGTTTATTTTTAGTATTAAGAGAATATTAATATAACATTAGACCATAAGCTGCACTAGAATATAAATTCCAAGAAGACAGGTATTTTGTCTATTTTATTTTCTGCCATACCTCCAAGTGCTAAGATTAGTCCCTGGCCCACAACTGATGCTAAGTAAAGAATACTTACATAAATTAATCAGTCAATCAATATGCAGACACCCATAATGTCTAAACTGGTTACCTTATTTTATAAACTCAGCGTTTTGAAGTTAGGAAAGAAATAGTCAAGATTTTGGCTTGTTTCTTTTATCCTGATGCCTTTTCATAGAAGGCACTGGGGAAACCTTCAAAAAGTTGGCCAGAGTGAATTTATCTTTAATGGCCTCTCTCAGATGAGTTAGCAGGAATTTCAGGGTGTCTCAGATACAAAAGTTTAATGGTCTCGTAAGTGACTTCATTTCCAAAGATTGTTTTGGTGTTATATGAATTTTATCTTGTTCTCAGTTATTTCCTCCATAAATTGTCATGACTACAGTAATGTTTATATAGAGAGGCATTTTCTGATGAGCTTCAAGTATAAGTTCTGCTTATTGGGGTTTTATTTTTTTCTTGTTCTTGGCCCTGAGAAATGGAGTTTTTACAAGGAGCCCTGATCTAGGGGTCTGAGATCCAAATTCAACTTGGTCACTAATGAGTTATATATGTTAGATAAGGACTGTATATCTCTGGCCTTAGTTTTAGTCATCTATAAATAGGAATTGCAAAATGATGGAACTTTAGAGCTTAAAGGGACCTTAGGTGTCCTTTAGTCCAAAAGCTATAAACTCGAATACCTTCATAGCCTAGTAAGGGCTGTGGCAAAGTGCAGTAGCAACAGCCCTCTCCTCTATCTCTGTTGAATTACATTTTTAAAGGTTAGAATCAATGTGCTAGCTAAGTGACAGACCTCCGCCACCTGGTTTGGCTTGTAGTTCTCCAAGTTTTTTGTCCTGATTCTTCCTGGTTCTTGTCTACCTGCGTTATTTTGTATATGAGAAAATGAGGCCCACAATGGGACGTGAACTGCCAAAGCAATTGTGGCAGAACTCAGAGGTCATGAGAGCACCTGTCCTGTGCAGCTCATAGGATTCCTGGCTAGACTTAAGAAGCCGATATTGGTAAAATGGCTTTGAAAAATATGAAATGCTGGGCAGGGCGCGGTGGCTTATGCCTGCAATCCCAGCACTTTGGGAGGCCCAGGTGGGCGGATCACAAGGTCAAGAGTTCAAGACCAGCCTGACCAACATGGTGAAACCCTATCTCTACTAAAAATACAAAAATTAGCTGGGCATGGTGGCATGTGCCTGTAATCCCAACTACTCAGGAGGCTGAGGCAGAAGAATCGCTTGAACCCAGGAGGCGGAGGTTGCAGTGAGCCGATATCATGCCATTGCACTCCAGCCCAGGCAACATAGCAAGATTCTCTCTAAAAAATAAGCAAACAAAAATATTTGTTTATTTAAACAAATAAATAAATGAAATGCCACCTAGTTGCCAGGGATCAAGATCACTTTCTCTTTCATCTTATGTTCCCTCACCCATCCACGCACACTTTTACATTTTTTTCCAAAGCACCCTCCCCTAATAATTCATTTTCCCTTCACAGCAAGCCTGGCAGGGGTTACTATGTTGATAGAGAAACCGAGGCTCAGCTTAGGGAAAAGACCAGAGATTTGAGAGCTAGACTAAGTCCCAACAGCCCGTTGATGGCAAGTGTAGTATCAAAGCTTGATTCACATGTAGTGGAGGAAGCCCGCCTTTGGAATCAGAAATACCTGAGTTCTCTTTGCAGCTCTGCCCCGGGGCTCAGGGGTAAGTGACTTAACTTATTGCTGGGGCAATGAAATGAGCATGGGTGTAACGTGGCCAGCATGGGCTGGCACACGGGAGGCAATCGATCAGTGAAGTCATCTTCATTATCATGATCATTACTTTTATTCCTGTTATTAGCTAAACCGTGGGTTTAGCTTCTGAAATCTAGGCCTCCCACCAACTATATAACTCCTGTAATGATCTGAAAGTTACATATTTGGTTTACACAAATGCCCATAGGTGAGAAACCAACATTATTTTCATTCTCATTCTCTGTTCCTAATGGCTATAATGAGGATAACACTTTGGGAATCTAAAAATAGTTTCAAAAGCAAGGAGGAAAGCCAGTCAATAGCTCTTTCCATTTTTAAGGACTCGTCTTAAAGCCTGAGTCTTTCAGATATGGCAGGCTATTGTTCAAATGCAGGTGTGGCGCTGGGCTCAATCCAAGCAGTGGTGATAGATTTTCCTTACAACTCAGTCTACACCTTGGCCCCTCAGAGCCCCACAGAGTTGGTCTGTGTACTTGACAGATACTAGACCATAGGTTTCACTTCGGAGGACTATGGCTGCAGCCCAGTCGGACAGCGTTCTCCTTCAATTAACGTTATGTGTGTGTGTGCATGTGCAGGTGTAGGGTGTGTGGGCATGCATGTGTATGTGTATCTATGTGTGTGTGTATATGAGAGACAGAGAGAAAGAAAGAGAGAGAGTCAGTCAGTCATTTCCCAGGGCAGAGATCTGATCTCTGATCTCACTGCAGAGATCAGCCATCTTCAAAAATATCCAGACACAGGGTAAGGGAGTGAGGAGGCTATAATTTCACAGAAACTGTTTAAAAGGATGACCAAGAAGACAATTAGCAACATAGCAGACTAGGAAGCTCCTGGCTCTCCCTCCACCCCCAAATGCACCAGATAAGCATCTACTCATGGATCAATTCCCTCTGAGAGAAACTCAGAGATGAAGTGAGGGACTTCTACCTACCAGGCACTGAGTAAACATCCACAATGAATCGATACGAAAAGCTGAGGCACACTCAGGCATGCACCCTGCGCTGACACTGTGCCATAAAATGGAGAAAGAAATTCCCAATACTTATCTTCTTTCCCTGTAGAGAGGAGGGGTTGGATCTCACATATACTACCCTAATTCTAAGGTTCCCCAGGAGGGCTTGGACCTCACATATACCATTCTAATTTGGAATTTCTTCATTGGTTGGCTTTCAACTTACCAACTCTGAGACTGTGCAGAGTTAGACACATGCAAGTCTCTTTAGACCACAGGAAAAAATCAGTGGTTTTATATGGGTGCACATGAACTTTCAGGCATTCCATCCCCTGAGAAGATTGTAGTCAAGAGTCTTTTATAAATGGAATCCCCTGCTTCTCCCTGGAAGGCATTTATGACACACTCTTCCAGTGGCTACATGGCAGCCTGGCTTCTACATAACTTCCACTGAGGAGTTAAGGGGCAAACACATATTAACCCACTGGCAGCCTGAGAAGCAGGCTGTCACTTCTCAAGCCTTCCCTCCTGGCTCACCCCAGCAACAACTACAGGTTTATGAATCCCTCCTGGAAGGAGTTTGTCCACACATCGAGTTTCCCAACTTTTACAGCTTCCACCCAAGGGCTGTATCCTAAACACCCTAGCTCTGGGAGCAGAGGGGACTGGCATATGCATGTCTCCAAAGACCACAGGAGGAAAAAAAAAAAAGCAGCAGTTTTATACCGGCATGAAAGTACTTCCAGGGCTTCATTCCCTGAGAGTGGTGCAAAGAAAAGGCTTAAAAAATTGCAACCCCCTATTCCCCCCTAGATGAGGTTTATGCTATGCATTCAGTGTCCCAACTTTTAGAGCTCTCTCTAAAAGGATTCCATCTAAACCTCTTAGCTCTGGGAACAGAAGGGAGCAAGTGTATGCAAGTCTCCCTAGATCACAGAACAAAGAGATGGTTTTAAATGGGTACACAGACACTTCCAGGGGTTACATCCCCTTGGAGCAGTGCAGAAAATGGGCAGAAATGAACAGCTCCCATTTTCTTTCTGGAAGGGGCACATACTTCCAGTGGCTACTTGATGGCCTGGCATCTAACAATCTTGCATCAGGAAGCTAATAGGGCAAACAAATAATCGTTCTCCAATAGCCAGAGCCAGAGGTTGGCACTTTATAAGCCTTTCCTCTGTCTCAACCCAGTGATAAATCCAGGTCAATCCATTCTTCCTGCAAGGAGTTTGGCCACATACCAAGTGCCACACTAGAGTTCCCACTCAAGGGACTGTCCTCTTAACGATGTAGCTCTGGGAGTCAATGGGATTTTGTCTTCCTGAGTGGCCCTAGACCACACAAAAAGGGGTGGATATACAATGAGTCCAATTTCAACAACTATATCCCCAGAATCAGAGGGTGCAGCCTGAACCTGAGTATAGGCACTTGCCATAGATTCTCTCCCCAGCTTAGGGAGGGTGAGAGCTAATCACCCATGCTCAGCTTCACAATGAAGATGGAAGGAACTGGAACACACATTTAATACTCCAACCTTTTCAGCTACATCTAGAGAGTCTAGCCCCTGCCTTATCTGTCTCAGGGTACTGACAGGAAGTGGCACATTCTAAGCAATAGGGGTCTACCAAAAACAGAGACAGCAGTCTGGGCAAACAGAGATTTGAGAGGAACCCTAACATTTCAGATTGGATGGATTGGTCAGATCCTTCTTCTACACAAGGCCAGTCTGACAAGACTGGGAGAGAGAACTGTCTTATTTAATGCAGAGAAACCAACACAGAAACCAAAGGAAAATGAAGAAACAGGGCAATATATTCCAAGTAAAGGAACAAGATAAATCTCCAGCAACCGAAATGTGTGGAGTCAAGACATGTGATTTATTCAGCAGGGAATCCAAATAATGCTCATGAAGATTCTCACCAAGGACAGGAGAGCAGTGCAAGAACAAACCAAGAATTCTAACAAAGAAAAAGCATAAAGTGTACCAAACAGAAATCATAGAGCTTAGGAATATTATAACTGAACTGAAAAATGCCATAGAAGGGTTCAGTAGCAGACTAGATCAAGCAGAAGAAAGGATTAGTGAACTTGAAGACAAATCACTGGAAATCATATAACCTGAGGAGCAAAAACAAAAGAGAATGAAAAAGAACGAGGCTGGTGTAAGAGAATTATGGGACACCATCAAGGGTAACAACATACGCATTATTGAGGTACTAAAATAAGAGAGAGGGAGAAACGAACAGAGAACATATCCAAAGAAATGACAGAAAACTTCCCAAATCTAGGAAAGAAAATAGAAATCTAGAACCAGAAAATCCAAAGGACAACACATAAGATAAATCGAAAGAGACCCAAAAGTCTTTCTCAGACAAACGCTGAGTTAATCATTATTAGACCTGCCTTACAAGAAATACTAAAGGTAGTTCTTCAAGTTGAAGGAAGAGGATGCTAGTTAGGAATGTGAAAACATGAAAATATAAAACTTGCTGCTAAAAAATATGTACATTGTCAAATCCAAAGCATGCTAATACTTTAATGATGGTGGGCAAATCGATTATCTAGTATAAAGATTTAAAGGCAAAAAATATATAAAAGGACAACTAAATCTCTAATAGTTTGTTAAAGATACAAATTATTTTTCATGTAAATTGTGACATCTGAAACATAAAACATGGGAGGAGAGGGAGTAAAATTGAAGTTTGTGTATATGATCAAAATTAAGTTGTTAATCAGCTTTAAATAGCCAGTTATATGTATGTTTTATGTAAACCTCAGGGTAACTACAAAGCAAAAGCCTATAATAGATTGTACAAAACATAAAAGACCCACAGCATATCACTACAGAAAGCCATCAAATCACAAAGGAAGAATGTAATAAAGGAAAAAAAGAACAAAGAATCTATAAAACAACCAGAAAACAATGAACAGAATGGCATTAGTAAGTCCTTACCTATCAATAATGACTGAATGTAAATGGATTAAATTCAATAATCAAAAGGCACAGAGTGAACAACAACAACAACAAAACCTAATGATATTGTATATTAGTCCATTTTCACATTGCTGATGAAGGCACACCTGAGACTAGGCAACTTACAAAAAAAAGACGTCTATTGGACTTACAGTTCTACATGGCTGGGGAGGCCTCACAACTATGGAGGAAGGCAGGGATGAGCACGTCCCATCTTTTGTGGATGGCAGCAGGCAAAGAGAGAGCTTGTGCAGGGAAATTCCCTTTTTTTTTAAAACCATGAGATCTCATGAGACCCATTCACTATCACAAGAACAGCCTGGGAAAGACCCACCCCCATGATTCAATCATCTCCCACTAGGTCCCTCCCACAACACGTGAGAATTATGGAAGCTACAAGATGAGATTTGGGTGGGGATACAGAGCCAAACTATCTGATATGTTGCCTACAAGAGACTTACCTCACCTTTAAAGACACTCATAGACTGAGAGTGAAGGGATGGAAAAATATATTCCATGCAAATGAAAACTTTTAAAAAGAGTGTAGGGGCAGCTATATTTATTTCAGACAAAATAGACTTTAAGTGAAAAACTGTAAGAAAAAAAAAAAGACAAGGTCATTTTATAGTGACAAAGGGGTCAGTTCATCAAGAGGATATAAAAATTGTAAACACATACACAACCAATGTTGGAGCACTGAAATATATAAAGTAGGCATTAGGAGATCTGGAGGGAGACATAATGATGGTAGGGTATTTCAATATCCTTTTCAACTTTTCAACATTGGACTGACCGTTTAGCCAGAAAAACAATAAGAAAACATTGAACTGAAACTACATTTTGGAGCGCAATGGACCTAACAGACATATATAGAACAATCTACCCCACAGCAACAGCATACACATTTTTCTGAGGCACACATGGAACACTCTTCAGTAATGATCATGTGTTAGACCACAAAACAAGTCTTAGCAAATTTAAGATTTTTATTTAGTTTGTTTCAGTTTAGTTCATGGGTCAGCAAACTATGGGCCATGGACCAAATTCCACCCATCACCTATTTCTGCAGTTTTATTGGAACAGCATTCTCATTCATTTACATACTGCCTGTAGGTGCTTTTGCCCTACAATAACAGAGTTGAGTAGTTGCAGCAGACACCATCTGGCCTGCAAATCCTAAAATATTTACTATCTGGCCCTTTTACAGAAAATGTTTGCCGACCTCTACTTTAGGTTTCTACTCCAGATCTCATGCTCTTGCAAACTGTACTTTTTGCCAGTTAGCTTTGGATGGCACTCTGTTTATTCTGCCTTCCAAGAGGTGTTGGAGAGGTGTTCGGCTTAATTTTCCCAACTGAAGTGAATCTACCTTGGAACAGTGACCCATCTAACAACAGTCTTAGGACCTACTATGTGCCAGGCTGGGTGCCCACATCGCAAGCTGCTCTAATCTCTCTAGCCAATAACTCACACATAGTATCTGCCCAACCAGTACTGAAAGGGTTGAATTGGCACGTGTTTCACCCAGATAATAAGAAGAGAAGACCTTCTCTGGGGCACATTCAGCATCTGAAGCCTCAGCAAGTACCTGATACTTCCTGCTTCTGCCTCCCCAAAGAAATCCCTTTGTCACTAAGCAGAAAGCCAGCCTGTCTCTCCCCAGAGAGCAGACAGCCTCCAGAGCTCAGTAATTACAAGATTCTGTTATAGCCCCTTAGGGAGCATTGCCTCATTTGAATTCCCACCCCAAGTGAAATCAATACCAGTAATACCTGTCTTTAAAGTGACTTAACTAAGGCCTTTTCTTCCTGGTGATCTCATTTTCAACAGACCACAATTAGTCCTCTGGAGAATGCCATAGAAACCATGTCCACGGCCAATGAGAAGATCCTGATGATGATAAACCAGTATCAGAGTGATGAGACTCTTCCCATCAACCCACTCTCCATGCTCCTGAACGGGATTGTGGACCCTGCTGTCATGGGAGGCTTCGCCAAGTATGAGAAGGTGAGGATTTCTGTGCTCCAAGTCCACGGGAGCTCAGTGAACAGAGCAATGGTGGGAGGACCCAGGGGGCAGATGCAGCTACATGTCACTTATCCTACTTTGGCTGTCCTTGTCCCCAAAGGGACCCTCAGCTTGGTTGGCCCTCATGTTTCTACAGCCTCATGTCTTAGCTGAGCTCCTGTCTCCCTCCCACCCTCCTTTCCACACCCTGTGCTGGGGCAGGAAGGGGCAGGAAGGGGCAGGGGTCATAAGGGCCCCTTATCTCACTGGGCAGATTCAGGTGGCTCTATTAAGGAAAGGCTCTGGGATGAGTGTGAGCCAGACCATAAAAGTACATGCCAGTTGTATAAACCCACCTCTTCCACAGAGGATGTGAAATGATGTGTACAAATGAAAAGAAATGAAACTCAGAATTTGTGAAAAGACATACAAACTAAAAGATCACCTCCAAGAAGAGAGCTATAGTCTAGATATCAAAGTCATAAGTTCCCTCCAGAAAGCCCCACACGTTTGAGCCACAGATTTTATTTTTGAGCTTCCTGGTGTTCATGGCAAAAAGGGAAATAGCATCACTTATATGAGTCACATTATCCACTGGAAGGAAAATACCCATTTCTCAGTAAGGAGACATAGCTTTTCTTGGCATTGAAATAGAATAGAAAGTTCTTACTTGGTTTTCACCTAGCAGACACTGAAGGGAAAATGAACTCCTCATTCTAACAAATCTGTTGACGAATTCCCTATTATCTTTCCTGTGTTATCAATTGATGTAAAACTAAGAATACCACACTATAGTGTAATTCAGGGACAATAATTCCAGTCACCTAATCAATCCTTCCAGCTACCCTCTGATACCCATGCAGTCATCATTGGTAACCCTTTGTGCAACCTTGAGCAGTGATAGGATATGTCTGTTTATACATGTGCACACACTAAGGACATGAGCCCCAGAAAGGGACTGCCAGGGTCACTTGCAAAGAGGGAGGCCATGAGGTGAGCTGGAACACCCACCCAGTGAGATTCCTTACTGAATTATTTTCCACAGAGCAATGTTCTCAAACTTGAAAGGAGCATCAGAATCTCCTACAGTGCTTCCTGACACACAGGTCCTCACCCCACCCCCAGAGTTTCTGATCCAGGCTGTCTGGGCTGGGACTAGAGAATTTGCATCTCTAACAAGTTCCAAAGTACTGCTGCTACTACTGGCTCAGGAATCTGACTTTGAGAATGACTTCCCCAGAGTTTGCAGCCCATTCCCACTGGGTACTGATCTGAACCTCAAAGCAGATAAAACATTGTCGGTCTCTCCAGACCTCTCACTCGTGTTCCATCTACATGCCTGTGACCTCATCCTTGCCCCTCTCAAATTGAATCCTCTCCCAGTGGCAAAGAGATTGGCTGTGAAATGCCAAATGAACAGGAAACCCTGACCTCCTGTCTGTCCTCCCCAGGCCTTCTTCACTGAGGAGTACGTCAGGGACCACCCTGAGGACCACGACAAGCTGACCCACCTCAAGGACCTGATTGCATGGCAGGTAAAGCAGAGCTGGCGGGGGGAGCATCCTGCCCTCCTTCCTCTCCCCCCACCATGGTTCACTTGCCCCAAGCTAGGCTCTGGCTGAGGCAGCCTAAATTCACATGCCCTCCTGTCCCTTGCTTTTCAACCCCTCTTCCAACTCTGTATCACACCTGAGCAGTTCATCCTGGAACAGAGATTTGGGGCACTGCACTCTTGGGTGTTGCATGGTGCGAGGCAGCAATGCTATGCTGGATGGTGCTAAGATGATCTTATTTGATGTTGAATTCAGGGGATGGCTTTTCACAGCGGGATGAAAATGAACACCAGGCCCCCACACTCCAAACCAGCACCTTCCCCCGACACCCAGCACAGGCCCATCTGATAATAGAAGACTTGAGCCCCTACTCCCACTTCTCCTCCTTTTAAAGCTGACCCAGTTTGTTGCAATAATGCTCAGATGGGTATCAGATTTTGAAAATGAGCGAGGCCTTTGTGTGCTTGGTTGTGTCAAAGGGTCTACATCCTGCACAAGCTGCTGCTCAGCCCATGAGCTTAGAAGGCACCACCCTGCTGTCTCGGGCTGGCCACTCATCTGCCTCTCCTTCCATTCTCTGTTTGCATCCCTCTTCTTCCTGTGGACGCTGTCTTTCCTCCTTTCTCTCTTTCTCTCCGTGCACATGTCTCTTTCTTTCCCTCTCTCTCTTAGAAGCCTGCACTTCTATTCCTTGCCTCTCTGTCTTTTGCCCCCCACCCCTGCACATCTTACTCCTCTCTTGGCTTCTCTTCCTCTTCTCTCTTGTTCTCCCTCTCCCTGCAGAAGCAACAGTCAGCTAGATCCCTCTCATAGGGGCTTACCCAAGGCTAGGCTTCCCCTCCAGGCCCACAGCAGCCCCCTCCTCAGACATGTGCCCACTCTGGGCTCTCAGCAAACCACCCAGCAGAACACAGGGGTGGGCTCCAGAGGGCAGGAGCTGGCAGGAGGTGAGCAGTGGGTGCAGGGGCAGGTGGAACAGCTTGCAGCTGCCTGCCCTCCCTCGCTTTCTTCTTGCCAGTCACTGTGCAAAGAAAAGCAAGCTTTTGTGGTTGGGAGTTTTTGTTACTCTAGGGAAATCAGGGAATGAGAAGCATTGGGTGCAGCCTCTTTTCTTAAAATAAGAATTCCTAATTCAGGTCCTTCTCTGCCTCTGCCAATTTATGCAAAGTGGGGCTTTAAAAATGAAACACCAAGCACTGCACAGACGCGCTTTTCCCGAATGCATGTTGTGTGTCTGTCTGGAATTTTCTCTTTCTTTTTACCTTGTGCCACCTGTGAAGCCCAAATATCCCCAAGGTCCCCAGCCTTCTGCGGTCATGATGCCCTTTATTATTCAAATAATGATGTTCTCCCTTAGCACCCCCAACCTGGGAAGCAGGAAGGCCAGGCTTTGATTCGTTCCCATCCTCAGATATTGCTGGGAGGCCTCAGGGAAGGCTAACATGTCACACAGATTTGCTTAGCTGTTGGATGTCACTCTGAATCCGTACCATTGCCCTGGTGGGGACCTCTTCACATCTGGAAACAGCTTCTCCATGCTGTGTTTGCTGTACCCAAATGAACTTCAGCTTCACAGCACAGCAAATACCAAGCTGTACCTTCTAAGAAAATTCTACTACTGTCTTTGAGCTTACTAGAGGGACATTACCAACAAAGCCGGAAGACTTTGAATGCGTGTACTCTGTTAAATGTGACAGCTTCTGACAGCCATTAGCTAGGCGCCTTCAGACACCGCCCCCTAGTGGCTGCCTTCTCCTTAGCACCACCCGCTGATCCTGGGACCACCTATACAGAGGCCCACCTAACCCCCAAATGAGGTTGACCTGAGCCATATCCCTCCCACCCAGAGCCCAGGCACCCTAACTATGGGCACGGGCATGCAAAAGATGCAGCTCTGCTCATAGCAAAGGCAGTCTTTTAACATTATCACACGCAACAGATTAGTTCTTCCCTACCTGTGTCATTCCGTTTGTTCTTGCAGCTTACATTTATTGAGCCTCTATTGTGTCCTAGGCATAGTCCTAGGCAACAGAGATAATGATGGACAAAATTGGGCCTGCTTCCTGCTCACTTGGAGCTTAATTCTAAATTGGATCTTGGTTTTGCAAAGCCAAATACACTTTGAATTTACTTAAAACACAAGAAGGTTAGATTTCAAGGGGAGTGAATGTATTTGTACCTCTAGCAAATGCTGAAGCCTTCAAAGTATATTTGGTGTTCAATGTTTTGAAGATTTCAGGATCGATAGCTTGTTCATTTCTTTTCTTTGTGAAGACTTTCTATTTTTTGGAATAAAAAGATGTCTATAGTGTGCTCTTTTAAAGCTTTTGTTGTGAAATATTATGTACAGAAAAGTGCACATAAAAATATATAACCCACTTATTTATCAAAAACATACATCCATTTGACCACCATCCAGATGAAATAGAATTCTGCTAGCTCCCCTAACCCTATTCTTATGCCTCCTTCCCAGAGTGAGCACTGTTCTGCTTTTATAGTAATCATTTCCTTGCTTTAAAAAAAATACTTTACCACCCAAACACTCATTCTTAAACACTGTAGTTTAGATTTGCTTAATTTTGACCTACATGTAAACAGAATCACATAATATACAGTCTTTCATATCTAACTTATTTTGCCCAATGTTATGTTTGTGAAAGTCATTCATTTTGTTGTACATAGTTATGATTCACATTCATTTTCATTGCTATGTAGTGGTCCATACAGCTGGCTTATGTAACTATACCAAAATGTATTTCTTATTTTTCTACTAATAGAGAGTTGGGTTTATTTCAGTTTGGGGCTATTACAAGTAATGCTATTCTGAACTTCCTTGCGTGTGTCTTTTTGGTACACATATGCAAAGTTTTTGTTGGGTATATACCTATGCATTGACTTGTTTTGTCATAGCATATAAGGATATTCAGCTTTAGTAGGTACTGCCAATCTTCTATCACTATAGGTTAGGTTATTTTACCTGTTCCTGAACCTCTTATAAATTGTATTATACAGTACAGTATGTACTACTGTATCTGTAGCTTCTTTTGCTCAACATAATGCCTTTGAGATTCCTCTGGGTTGTTGCACATACTAGAGGTTTGACTTTTTTTGTTTCTAAGTGTCGTCTATTGTATGTGTATCTAAATTACCAATAATATGTCAATTTATTTATTCTGTTGGACATTTGCGTTTTTTCGGGTGTTTGTGTATTATGAATAAAGTTGCTATGAACATTCATGTTTATGCCTTTTGGTGGACCTAAGCACTCAATTCCTTCAGTATACATGTAGTAGTGGATTTGCTGGGCCATGCACATTTAACCTTACTGGACACAAGAAGCAGTTTTTCAAAGTGGCTAAATCAATTTTCACTCCCACACAACTTCTAAGTCAGTTGATCCACATTCTCCCTGACACTTGATACTGGGAGTCTTTTTAAATTCTAGTCCTTCTGGTGGATGTGTAATGATATCTCAGTTTAGTTTTAATTTGCATTTCCTTCGTGAGCAATGATGTTTAGCACCTTTTCGTATGCTTACTGCTAATTGGATTACCCTTTTGTGAAATACTTTTTCAGATCTTTTACTTATGTTATTAATTGAGTTGTCTTTTTATTATTGATTTATAGGAGTTTACATGTATTCTAGATATGTGTCTTCTGTCAAATATGTGTATTGCAAATATCTTCTCTTAGTCTGGCTTGTCTGTTTGCTTTCTTAATGAGGTATTTTGATGAACAGCAGCTGTAATTTTGGTCAGGTTTAATTTATCATATTTTTTAATGATTAGTGCTTTTGTGTCCACTTTAAGAAACCGCAACTACCCCAAGATCATGAAGATATTCTTCTATGTTTCATTATGAGTTTTTATTGTTTTATCTTATACATTTAGGTATATGATCCATTTTGACTGATGTAAAGTAAGAGGCAGATTATTTTCTTACACAGATTTCTAATTTCTTCATCACCATGTATTGAAAAGACTATTTTCCCCCACTTTTGACCCCCAAAATTGACCATATATGTATTTGTCTATTCTGGACTTTCTATTCTGATCCATTGGTCTATGTCCATGCTTATACCAGTACCACACCGTCTTGAGTCTTGAAATCTAATAGTAAGTATACCCCAACTGTTGCTTTTCATCAAGTGTGTCTTGCCTCTTCTAAGTCCTTTGTATCTCTCTATAAATTTTAAAATAACCTTGCCAATGTTTACATACTTCTCTAAAACACATTGAGATTTGGATTAAGTGTACATTAAATATTAGATTAAATTGGAGAGAATGGCTATCTTCTCATCCATGAACATGGAATATCTCTCCATTTATATAATTCTTTAATTTTTCTCAGCAAAATTTTGTGGTTTTCACATATTTTTTCTTTCATATATCTTATTAGATCTGCTCTTAGGTATTTGATATTTTAAATTCTATTGTAAATGGTATTGTTTTTAAATGTTATTTTCTGTTTGTTAACTTTTCATAATACACTCATGATCTTTTATAACGTTTGTACGTCTTATAGTTATGTTTTTCAATCCTAATATTGGTTATTAGTAGCTTGTATTTTCTTGATTTGTCTTCTTAGGAGTTTATTAATGTTGTGTCTTTTCAAAGAAACAAATTTTGGCGCTGTTGATCCTCTCTGTTGTAAATTTGTTTTCTATTTTTATTCATGTCTACTCTTAACTTTATTATTTTCATTCATTTTCTCCCTTTGAATTTAGTTCGCTGTTCTTTTACTAATATCTTGAGATGGATGCTTAGCTAATTTATTTTCTGTCTTTTCTAATATGTAAAACTAAAGCCATAAATGTATCTCCATTTACAACTTTATCTCACTACTTTTTATATGTAGTTTTTCCATTAGCATTCTTTTTTATATAAAATCTTTGTCTTCTTCATGAATGGAGGATCTTTTCTGTTCCTATATATTAGTTAAATTTTTTAGAAAAACATGTTTTCGTAGGCTCTCTTTATTCTGTTTCTTCCAAATTCATTCTGTTTTTTCTTCCTTTATTCTTTCCTTATTTTCTTCCTTATTTGTTTCTTCCCTGTCAGTCTGGTCTCTGTCTTTCATATTGGAGACTTTCCTCCAATGTCTGGTGATGCTTGGCATTCTATTCCCATCTGTGTACACGAGAGAGAGCCTTGGCAACTGGGTAGCATTGCTGTGTGCTAATGGAATGACCCACAAATGCCTCTCTCTCTACATGGGACCGTTCACATTCTCCAGAGTCAGACCCTTCAAGCTTGTTCTATAGAAAGATAGTCCCAGCTGCTATACTGCTGGCCATTTGGGAATTGGAAAGTGGAGGTCTCATGATCCAAATGCAGACTTTCTCTTCAACTCCTTATTTGCAGTCTGGCTCTTCATTCTGCCTTCTGTTGTGCCTGATGCCCCTAAGCCCAGAGCTCCTTGTTCTAATTGTTCTAGATGATAAGCTCCTCCTTCTTGAGAAAATGGGAAAATAGAACACTTGGCTGCAGGGTAAGGCAGTCAGAAAATCTAACTGCTCCTGATAAAGAACTTCAACACATTCCTCTGTGTTTGGCCCCTCAGCTCACCCACCTTCTCTGTAGTGCCTGGTGCCTCCTGAGGCCCTCCTGGCTTCATGGAGGCAGATTGGCTTCTTCTTATCACCACCTCCCTCCTCTGCTCTGGAAGGTCAGTTATGTCCTCCCACCTCCTGGCACCTGCACACATTGTGGGGCAGGTTTATGAGTGTCTTCAAGTTTCACTAAAGATTTCAGTTTCTCCTTCACCTTGTCATTTCTGGGGGACCTCCAACAGAAGTAAGCAGAAATATCTTTATGTCACCATCATGAAAGCAATTTTTCCCCAAATAATTCATAGTCTACCCATTTGCTCCCCTGGTAATGTTTCCCTGAGACCACACAACTAAAGTTCTCAGCTTCTCTTTCTAACAGTGCCCACCATGGCTCTGCTACTCTCCCTTAACATAGCTGCCACTTAGACGGTGTCCACTGACCTCCTATGGGGACAAATAAGACTCCAACTCCCTCACATCAATCCTCTCCTCTTCCCTCATCTTCCTAAGGCTTTTACATCACTTTTCAAAGCTCCCTACTGGTGGGTTCACTTTATGATATTAGCACATTTATATCCTTCTTCAGCACCTGTATAAAGTGCAATTGGCTTCATGTGGTAAGATGAGGCTATGCCCCCTCCTCTGTTTTCTCTCAGCTCTTGCTTTCCTCTATCTCCCAGCTTCTGACATTCATCGTTTCACTTTAGTATTGCCAAGAACATCTTACACAAGTTTTTAAATCAATGCAACAGAGATTCCCCTGCTCTGATCCCCACACTTTGCCACCAGGTAGATTCTTTAAGGGGGCCATTTTCCCAAGCATGTGGCCTCTCTTGGGGAACGGGAGAATCCAACCCTCCTATGAGGCAATGGAAGCTGAGGGTCTTTCTCCCCTTTCCAGAGCAAACCATTTGTTTGCAACTTTCCCCGTTTCCCATGGCTGGAGACCCTGTGTGCAGGTTTCTGAGGACCCTGAAGCCCTTGACGAATTCTTCACAGGCAGACTTGACTGCAGCTGCCTTGATGGGCTGTGTGCCAGGCTGAGGCCCATCAGCCAGCCTCTGGCTCATTCTTTATCACTTTCTCTCCAGATCCCCTTCTTGGGAGCTGGGATTAAGATCCATGAGAAAAGGGTGTCGGATAACCTGCGACCCTTCCATGACCGGATGGAGGAATGTTTCAAGAACCTGAAAATGAAGGTGGAGAAGGAGTACGGTGTCCGAGAGATGGTATGGGTGGTTCCTATGGCTTGGAGGAGTGGGATTGGGCAGGGTGGGGCAGGGAAGGATGCTGGAGGCTGAAGTTGGAAGGGTCCCAGCAAAGGAAGCTGCTTCCAAAGAAGATGGTGATAGCCAGCATTGCTGGATCCCATCCAGGGGAACCCTGCTGGAAACTTGGTCCAGCAAAAATAACCCCCAGACAAACTCCAGTTACAACTGGATTGTGCAGATACCAACTTCTCAAGGGACTGTGTAATAATAATGAAAGCTACATTGATGCAGCATCTACTATATGCCTGGCCTGATTCAAGCACTTGACCTCTACTAGGTCATTTAATCCTCACCACAAGCCTGAGCGGCAGGAATGATTTTTAACCGCTTGTATTTCTTCTGAGGTTCAGAAGGTCAGGTAACTTGCCAGAGGCTATGTGGCAAATGAGTGTGCGGCAGAATTTGCATCTGGCTGTGTTAGTTCAAGGCCAGTAGTTTTGGCCACTGAGCTCCTTGGCCTAAAGAGACCGTGAGCCTGGTGCTTACAGGGTGCTTCTTCATCCTTTTCCTTATTAACTGGTGTTATAAAATGTCAAGGCCATGCAATTCCTTTAAAACCATCTGGTCCAGCCTTCCCGTTTTACAGATGGTAAAACTGAGACCTGGAGAAGAACAGTGAGTTACTGGAAGAGCCTAGAGGCACACTCAGGTCTCTGATTCAAAGATGTTTTTCCGTGAGACAGGTTGTCACTTTCAATACTCCCTACATGAAGTCCCTGCAATGCAATTCTGATGCTGACTCCCTGGAGTTAGATCACATTTCACAGGTTAGAAGCACAGTCTTAGACACTTCCCACTTCAAACACCAACCATAAGCTTCAGGGACCCAGGCCACCCACACTTCTGCCTAACTGGTTACAAATCGGGGGATTCCCACTACCCTATCAGGTTTCACAATTCACTAGAATAATTCACAGAACTCAGGAAAGCATGATATTACAACTTCAGTTTATGATACAAATCAAGACCAGCCAGATAAAGAGACACAGAGTGAGGTCCAGGAGGGTCCCAAACATGAAGTTTTCATGTATTCCAGATGCGTCCCCCTTCTGGCACACTGATGTATGATTACCAGCCAGAGAAGTTCACTGGCGCCTCATGTCCAGAGTTTTTATTGGAGTTTCATTATGCAGTCATGATAGATTGAACCATTGGCCATGTGATGGAAATCAGTCTCTGGGCCTGTCCACTCCCTGGAGGTTGAGCTGGTATTATATGGCTCAAAGTCCCAGCCCTATAATCATAGAGCTGGTCTTTCTGGCCATCGGGAGCCATCTTATTAGCATAAAATCAAGTATGGTCAGGGGGGCCGCCATGAATAATAACAAAGATACTCCTATCACATAGGAAATGCCAAAGATTTAGATATTGCCTTCCAGGAACCAGGAGTAAAGGTCAGCCACATTCTTTATTCTACAAGAACCCCTAGCCTCAGCCAGCCAGGAACTTTTGTGTTGATGCTCCACTCAGCCCCACAACTCTGCCCTGCCCAGGTGGAGGGAGAAGGTGACAGGAAGGTTGGGGCCACCTTCCCCAGGCTACAGCTGCTAACCACCCTGTTCTCCCACCACAGCCTGACTTTGACGACAGGAGAGTGGGCCGCCCCAGGTCTATGCTGCGCTCATACAGACAGATGTCCATCATCTCTCTGACTTCCATGAATTCTGACTGCAGCACCCCTAGCAAGCCCACCTCAGAGAGGTCAGTCCCTGCACCTCAGGGAGTCCCCTGCACCCCTGCCTGCCTGGCTCAATCTCTTCTCCTTCTCTCTCTTCACCAGCAACATCCCTTCTACATTCCCCTTCCTCCTTTCAGTTTAAAAGCCTTTTCCCATCTGGAGCCTCACAACTACCCTAGGAGGCTCATGGTTCGTATCATTTGTAGGGGATTAGCAGAGGCTCAGAGAGGCAAGGCAGCTTTCCTGAGGCCCAGCAGGACTCACCTGCAGCCCCCAGGCTTCTAGTCCAGTGATCTCTGTCAGCCAGCCAGAGCTCTTCACCAAGTCTGCATCCTTCTGGAATATTGTCACCTCTCACCCGGATCTGTTCCCTTTCAAGGAAGCTCCTCCCAATCACAATGCGATGTCCCCGTTGCAGAGCTCCTCCTCCTGCACCACCTACCCACCCCTCTGTCAGGGGTCTTCCCTCCTTTGCCCCCTTCCACCTTCCTGGAGCCCTCTGGCCATCATTGCTGGACCCTCCAGAAACTTCCCAGCGGGCTTCAGAGGCTACTCTTGCCCAGAGGGAAAAGGATGGAAACGTCTTCTGTGTTTCACAATTCTAGGGGCCACCATTCACCCTGCCCAACTCATCTGTTCTAATCATAGACACTATGAGCTACCCAGCACTTACCATATGCCAAGAATGTGCCAGGGGTTCCTCCAACCTCATCTCATGGCCACTCTGCAAGGTCTCTGCGAAGACCCCCATCTACTGAAAAGGAAATGATGGTTGGAAGAGGTTGAGGGGTTTACCCAAAGTTATTCATTCAGCTAAGAACTGGCCAGGCCTGGATTTGAATCCGCATTCATGCTTTCAACCAGTCTTCTCTCCTCACCGCCAGTTTCTTTGCTATGGCTCACTTCTTTCCATTTCATTTTACCATGAATAAAATAAAGTGAACTTTACTCATTACATTTAAGTGTTTGTGGATTGAGCAAGTTGCTCCCCAAATCCTCTGCCAGATTTGCTGATCTACTCCAGACCCTGTAGTGGCAGCTGAGGCAGCCCGAAGGTCCCCTTCAGCTTCCTGGGTCCTTGCAAGGCAGTTCCACTGAAGCTCTAACTGCAGTTTCTATTGCTGCCCCTCTGGCCTTTCAGCTTTGACCTGGAATTAGCACCACCCAAGACTCCGAGAGTGGAGCAGGAGGAGCCAATCTCCCCGGGGAGCACCCTGCCTGAGGTCAAGCTGCGGAGGTCCAAGAAGAGGACGAAGAGAAGCAGCGTAGTGTTTGCGGACGAGAAAGCAGCTGCCGAGTCGGACCTGAAGCGGGTGAGCGGCTGAGGCAGGTTGCCTCTCCAGTGCTGTTAGCAAATCTCCACTGCATGCTGGGCACAAAACCCAGGACTTCCAGATACGGGATCCCCGAGGCCCGCTTCTGCGGTGCTATGGGTATTGCAGAGGCGGCACCTGAGGAGCTGAGAGGTGAAGTGTTTACTGCTCAGGCAGCTGGGGTGGCTGGGACATGACAGAGCTGGGAGTTGAACCTTGACCTTCACTTCAGAGCCTGTGTGTGTCCTTTCCACCATCACACAGGGCTTTTCCAGGCGGGGGAGAAGCCCCTGTTCTCCTACCAAAGGGGAGAGCAGCCCACTTGGTATTGAGCTTCTATAGGCCCCAGCCCCAGGCCTTTTCTAACCACTGACATCTCAGACCCCTGCAAGCCCCTCCTGTGAGCCAGGAGTCCGGGTGGGGATTCAGAGATGAAATCTCACTGTCCTGGCTTTGAGAGTTTTGGTCTTGTAAACTAATAACCTTTTAAAAATGAGACTTGGTGTCAGACAGCCCTCTTAGTTTCCCCTTGGAAAAGAGTTTGTCAAAAGCTTTCTGGGAGCCTGGGAGGGGGAGATGGATTAACTGCCCTGGCAAGGGAGGGGTGCCAGATGAAAGAGCAAGGGGCCAACCAAGATACCTTGGTGAAGGAAAGGCCCTCCAGAAACTTCTCAGTGGGCCTCACAGGCTACTCTTGCCTGGATGGATAAGAATGGAAATATCTTCTGTGTTTCTCAATTCTAGGGGACACCGTTCACATGATAGTCTAAATGAATGCCACCCCCTCCACCCCGTAGTTATGTAGTGTGCAACCTGTGAAACCATACATGGCAGACTGGCATGGAATGGTATAAAACAGAGTAAATGAACTAGGAGCCAGCTTCATAGAAACCATGCCACGCCCTCATCCCTGATCTTTCAGGGCCCAGATCTGCCTCATGCTAAGCCTCTCTCTCTGTTTTTTATTTTTTTATTTTTATTTTTTTTGGTATGTGTGTGTATTTGTGTGTGTGTGTGGTGTATTCCTCCAGCTTTCCAGAAAGCACGAGTTCATGAGTGACACCAACCTCTCGGAGCATGCGGCCATCCCCCTCAAGGCATCTGTCCTCTCTCAAATGAGCTTTGCCAGCCAGTCCATGCCTACCATCCCAGGTATGCCCCCTGCTGCCACCAGCATGAAGGACTAGAGATAGTGCAGACCACCAGCCTTGTGGGTGGAGGATGGATGGGAACTGTGTCTACACAACAAAGTGGGCCAGGCATCCTGGAGTTAGAGGCTGTACTCACAGCCCCCCACCCTCTAATCTCTCCCCACACCCACCACTTCCTAGCAGTGACACCATCCCAGCAAGCTCCAGCAGGGACAGGGGAGAGGCCTGCTGTCTCTTGGGCCCTCAGAATTCACTGGGTATCCATTTGTCACACTAGGTGGCCCCTTGTTCTCAGTTAGCCAGGCCTCCCCAGGGGCCAGAAGTTTGCCCTTGGTATGTCCCTAAGACCTGTGGCTTCTTTATGGACCTGGAAGACTCTTTGTGGCTTTACAAAAATGGCTACCACATCTTATAGCTGCAGAGTGTTGGGTGCACAGATGCTCCCTATCTGCCATCCTCGTCACGCACTGTCCAGTGAGGAGGTTAGAGCACAGCTGATGGTCCTAACTCACAGAAGAGAATCTGAGGCCCTAACAGGGGACATGACAGGGGACATGGCATGCCTGAGAGCACTCCATCTGGCATGCAGAAGTCCTTGGCATTTGCTGCTATGCGCCTGGCTCTGTGTGGTAAGGGCCAGGTCAGAAGGGAAGAAGACAGGGCCAGTGCTGCCCTGTGGAACTCAGCAGGCCGATCATGGTGAAGACGCTTGCTGGTTCCTGAATGTTTGGGGTGCCAGGCGCTGCGCCAACCGCTACTCCTTCATTATCTCATTTACACCACTGCACATACCCGGGAAGTAGTTCATGTCATCCACCCCATTGTATGGATGAGGAAACTGGGGCACCGAGAACATCAGTCTCTTGCCTGTCACCAACCAGCAAATGGCAGAGGCTGAGTTCAGACCCAGGCCCTCTTCCCTGGAACCAAGCACCTGCCCACTGCCCTGCCACCCCACCCAGGATAGCCTAAACACGGCTGCAACATTTGGCCTAAGCCATTTCGCTGGTATCTTCTCCGCAGGTCTCACAACACGCAGGTGGTCTGGGCTTTTTCTCCCATTTGGCCAATGTCAAAAGCAGCAGTCAGAGGGTAACTAATTTTTCATGTCTCTGTGACTCCAAACTGGGGCTGTAACCACTAGGCCATCTGGCCCCTCCACCAGGTGACACGTGGGTCTGAGACTCTCTTCCCACTGTCTCCTGCAATGGGGAGAGAAATCCAGGGTGTTGGTATTGGGAGCTGGAGGAAGAGTAAGCTCACACTGTCCCCTACCTTGGAGCAGAAGGCTTTGTGTTTCCTGGGGATGTCAGGGCTTTGGGGCAAGGTTTTGACCAGGAGCCAGGAGGTTGAACCCTTGTCTGTAGGGTGGGCAACCTTCACTGCAAGAGGACAGCTTCACTGCCCCCTGGCACGGCAGGAAATAGGCTTCCTGCCTCCTGCTTGGCACATACCATGTGTAATCCCTGGATGCTGGCTCTGTCTCCCAGCCCTCCCCCTGTCTACCTCCCCCAAGGCACTGCCCCTCCTCCACCCACCCATTCATGCCCCAGCTCTACTCTCCTTCCAGCCCTGACACTCTCAGTGGCAGGCATCCCTGGGTTGGACGAGGCCAACACATCCCCCCGCCTCAGCCAGACCTTCCTCCAACTCTCAGATGGTGACAAGAAGACACTCACACGGAAGAAGGTCAATCAGTTCTTCAAGACAATGGTGAGGACACTGAGGGTGGAAGGAAAGGAAGACGTTGGGAGGAAAAAGGGAAGACAGCAATGCAGAGAAAAGAAAATGGGGGGTCGTGTGTGCATGTGTGTGCATATGTGGTCATTCCTAGGGAGGCCTAGTCCGGAGGCCCTGAGTTCTGGGACACTGTGCAGCAATGCCCAGAGGGCGGTTCTCCTCTGGGGCCCCAGGCAGCTCCTCTGACCAGGATTGACCCCAGCTAGGCATGTGCAGGGCCCTGGGACCTCAGAAGCAGTAAGTGGCCTGCCCTCACCTAAACTGCCCCTTAGTGCTGCAGCACTTTTCTATTCAACCTATATCACAAAATCCTACAAATTGAACATTAGTTTCCAAGCACTGATTCTGTAAGATGGGACTGTAAAGTCCCATCTCCTATTGTTACTTGTTGGCCTTTCCTCAAGATCAAGAAGGTCCCATAACATATCTGATCCTCAAGGTAATATGAAATCGGGACTCTGCTACTACAAATATCTCAAGTGTACCGTGAGCACACAATGAGTCAGGCACCGTGCTTAGCACTTCCCAAGCATGGTGCCATTTGAGCTCCCACTCTTAGGATTTTATATGGGAGGCTCACGGAGTTTGGTAAGTGATGTGCCCAAGTCCACGTGGCTAGTGAACCTGGGCTCACTCTACTGTCTACCACTGCCTTTCCGGCCAAAGCCAAGGTCATAGCAGTTCACATTCACTGGGTTTTGGGCAGGGGTCAGTGTTGGGGCCCTTGTGATTAGGACTGGGAAGCTCCATTTTGGTGCTTAATCTGATAATCCCATCTTGGTTTTGTGCTTGTTTATTCTCTTCTCTCAAAAGCTGGCCAGCAAATCAGCTGAAGAAGGCAAACAGATCCCAGACTCGCTGTCCACGGACCTGTGAGCTGCTGCTGACTAGGGCTGCATGGGAGAGCCAGGGAGGGGAGTTTCTGGAAGAGGAGAGCCATGGGTGGAACACCGAAGCCTCAGAGAGTGGGAGACTCTCCCCATCAGTTGTCCTCACTTAGAGGAGACAGAGGAGCCAATCAGGTCCCAGAGCTTGAGTGCTACAAGCCCAGCATCCCCTGGGGCTGTGATCATGGTGGATGAGGAAGCCTCAATGTAGATTCCCGAACGCAAGGAACTAGCAAGAATGCCTTCTCCCAGTGTGCTCTCCCCAACATCCTAGGCACAGCTTTCATAACCCAGTTTCTTAGGGGTAAGAAACTGTTATTATTTCATTTATAGAGTCCCAGAACTTAAAGGAAAGCCTTTTAAATATTCTTTTTAATTTTATTTTAGATTAACAGTTTTGTACTTTACATTTTTTAATACAACCAACCAGTTTCTTTTCTAGCCAATCATCTTGAAGAGTTGCTGTTTCTTACTGACAATAAAAAATGTTTTCTTGGTTCGAGTAAGCCTTGTTGCCTGATTCTGTTGGCTGACTCTCCTGGGCCCAGGACTGGGCGGGAAGCTCCCTGGAAGGAAGGAAGGCCCAGGGATTGCAGTGATGTGAAGGAGCCTGGTGATGCCCTTGCCCAATGCCAAGTTTCCCCACCTCATCTATGAGAAGATTCTTCAAGAATCTCCATGACTCTGGTTCCTTAGGTGCCCAACCCTGGGCTACCAGCATGTTAAAAAAGTTGGCCTGGTCTTCCTCATGGATCTGAATAGTGGAGTGTCGTAACTCCTTTCTCCACCTTTAGAAAGAGATAGCACGACCACCCAAGCCTGGTCACTCTAGTAAAGACCAAACCTAATGCCAAAGAGTTAGGAAAAGAGGGGTCTGAGGTCCAGCAGGCTCATAGTTGAGCTCTTGGATCTTGTCACTGGCTCCAAAGTGGTGGCTTTTCTTGGAGGAATTCTCAGGCTTTTCAGATGAGGCCCAAAGGTGGTGAGTAGCTTTGTCAGGCAGCAGCAAGAGAGGATGGGAGCAAAGTCCCACCTCTGGATCTGACAGCGAGCAGGGAGCTGTGCAGGGGAGGGGTCCAGAAGGAGGCTGAGGACCCATTTGAGAAGGAAATTAATACTGGGTAAGTGCATGACAGCACAGGTTTCAGAAGTAGAGCCATCTGAAAACCTTGGAGTGGATGCTCATTTACAGGCCGAGTCCCTGGGGCAGAGTAAGACAGGAGAAAGAATGATGATGGTAGCTCAAATTTCTCGAGCCCTGATGGTGTCTGGGACAGTGTTATAGACATGATAAGAATTAACTTCCTAAGTCTTGAGAGCAGCCCTAGGAGGTAGATACGATTATCACCCAGATGAAGAAACGGAGGCACAGAGGCGTGAAGTGACCCAAGACCACATACTTAGTAACGTATGGCTGGGATCCAAACCCAGACAGCTGGGTGGGGAGCCTGACTCTTAGGCACTACCCTATATTGTCTCTGGGACGCCTTAGTGTGCAGAATATCCTGAGTCTTGGTAGCCTTTATCCACCCCAGCCTGTCCCTGGTGGCCTCTATGTCCCTGCTGCAAGCCCCATTTGAAGATGTGTTGCCTAGTTCACCTTCTAGTCTCCTCAACAGGCCAAAAAGTCCTGTTTTGATGATTGCTGGGGTTTGGTCTACACCGAACACCTTTGGGTTGCCTAAGGTCAGTAGGCAGCACCCAGAGAATTGGATTCTGTTACAACCTGGGGCTTCTCATGCCTGCTTTTTCTCTCGTTATGAACTGATAAAATCCTAGTGTTTAGCCTTGACATGTAAGCCCTTTCAAATACCAGTGGGCAGTGGGGGCCAGGGAGGAGGGGGCAAATCTCAACAAGGAAAATAAAATGATTCTCCCTTTTCCCACAACTACAGAAAAACAGGTATGATCCTGCGCCTTGAAACTGTAGATGTTACCCTCACTCAGGAGTACTGAAAGCCACCCATACTCAGAGGTTGTTGCTACGTCGTCCTGGGAAAGTAAGCTTTAACCTCTGAAAATTCTGTAACTGATCGATCTCCTCACTTAATACTGTGTGGCCCTGGCAATAATATTTCTGAGTTCCATTTTCTGAAGATTATCAATATCTATGAGTTTTCTTATTAAATCTGAACGGGACCATTGGCACTTCCCGTTTTCCCACATAAATGGAGCAAGACTTAGTTAAACCCATAAACAGGGTTTGAAAGTCAAATCTCATTTCAGTTAAGACTGTCATCAGGTTGACAGCCCACTTAATCCTTTGCCAGAAAAATTTTAGATGCTCCCATTACATAGCAGGAACAACAATGCCAGTAGTAATAACAATAATAAACAACAATAATGATACAGCTGCCACTTACCAGGCACTTACTCTATATGTCATTTCCTTAAATCCTCACACCAATCCTATGAGCTAGACACTAGGGTCCTAGCCACACTGATGTGAAACTCAGTTCCAAGGTTGAGGAGTTTGTGATGTGGCCTTGACACCTGACTAGCAAGAGACACAGCCATTTCTGTCCACACCAAGCCTCGTGATCTTAATCCACACATTCACTTTCTACCTGGGACCTCAGCTCAATGTCAGACTCTATTTCACAGTCCGTGATTGTTTGTCAGTCTTCGCCTACAATGCCAATGGTGGCACCTGGGAAAAATGAAGGTGGGGTTAGGCATTTGGCATAGCCCTCCTAGTACCACCGATGTCCCCTCATTGTATACAAGTTCTGTCCAAAACAAGCTAGTAGTCTCAAGGAAGGGTGTATGCCTCAGAATTTCCAGAAGGAGGTAGCATTGGATGGGGCGGGAGGAAGGATCTCTTTATACGTCTTCCTTTCTTGATGTTGTTTTCTGAGACCCTGAAAGACTACTTCATCCAATGCTCTCATTTTACATAGTTAGGTGATCTCTCCAGTGGCTGTGATCAGCAGGACCCAATCTGGAATCCAGGTCTTCATCCAGGTAATCTCCCATCAGTGGAACTCTCTCACCTTTAAGCACCCAGTGACCCTTGTTCTCTGTCTTCAAGACAGGGTTGATATCTGCCATTCATACTTTAGTTTGATCTAGAGCACCAAGTTCCCTTCCTTTCCTTAAGGGAGGGGTATTTTTAGCCTTTATTGCTAAGCATGGAGTAGAAGTCTTCCTTCTGTCTTCTAGGCTTTCAGGCTTATGTCAGCAAATAGAAGAGAAATTGAGGGAAGCAAATGGCCTTCCCAGCATCCAAAATCAGGTTGGGCTCTGCTTTCCAGACATGCTAAACTGTAACACATCTGTTTGCCTCTCCTGGCTGAATCCTGGGTGCCTCTGCCTCCCTGCCATAGCTTCAGTTCCCTAGGAAACAGATCCTCAGGCAATGATTGAATGCCATGCTCTTTTGGGGCTGTGCAATCTTAGGGTGAAGGAAAGAGGGAAAAGGGATTGGAAGCAATAGAAGTTGAGGTATTAACTCTATTTGTGTCTGGTTCACACTAAGCCACAGAGACTCAACTTGTCAGGCAGCATTGAGCAGGATATCTTTGGGCAGGGTATAATAGAGAAATCAAACCCCAGAAGAGTCTGTAGAGAGGAGGAAGAAGGCTGGGTGTGGTGGCTAATGCCTGTAATCCCAGCACTTAGGGAGGCCAAGGTGGGTGGATCATGAGGTCAAGAGATCAAGACCATCCTGGCCAACATGGTGAAACACTGTCTCTACTAAAAGTTCAAAAATTAGCTGGGTGTGGTGGCACACACCTGTAGTCCCAGCTACTTTGGAGGCTGAGGCAGGAGAATCACTCGAACCTGGGAGGTGAAGGTTGCAGTGAACCGAGATCGTGCCACCGCACTCCAGCCTGGCAACAGGGTGAGAGACTCTGTCTAAAAAAAAAATGGAGAAAGAAAAGGGAATGTATTTGCCCAGCTTGCCACTATCTCAGTCTCCTGTTTCTAGTGGTAAGTTCCCCCTATTGGGTGTGGTAAAACCCTTCATGGTTTTACCTGTGGATTGCATCATCTAGCCCTTTCAGTAGCTGTTTGGGAAGCTATATCCTGTGCCCCACAAAGTGGCACTCCATACAAGGGCAGAATTTGTATAAGAAACCAGAAACTCAGGGAATAAAACAGTAGTCTGGGCTCTGTTGCAGCAAGGAAAGGGAAGACCAAGCCTTTCTGGACAAGCAGCTGGTGGACCCCAGGTGGGAGGACCATGTGGACCCATGTTGGCTGCAGTGGCTACTGAGGTAGAGCAGACAGCTGGCGGCCCAGAAAACCATGGCCTCTGAAGGAGCCAAGAAGGCATATGAGATTGTCTGAGACATTCAGACCCTCACATGCCCCTTCTGTTATCTCCTGCTCCTATTATAACTTGAGAATCGTGTGTGTGTGTGTGTCTATGTGTGTGTGTAGGATGTACTTTCTCCTTTCCTACAAAAAGATGAACAAATCCATATGCTTTCTCCTTTCCTAAGAGGGGATGTCCAAGTCCATGTGCTTTTTCCTTTCCTAGGAGTGATATCCAAGACCATGTGCTTTCTTTCCCATTAAGAGATGTCCAAATCCATGTGCTTTCGCCTTTCCCAAGAAGGGATGTCCCAGTCCAATCAGTCACAGAGTCCATTTCAAGGTGGCATTCAGTTATGATCTCCCACACAACCTACAGCAAGAAGATTTGTGAAAGAAGCCACGATAGCTGCTGTAGCTGGACCAAGACTATGACAGATACTCATCATTTCCTTCCTCCACCACCCAGTTAAGTGTCTCTGACCCACAGCTCACACTTCATCTGGACTGAGTTGCCTGCCTGCTGGAGTGCTCAGACCTCTTATCCCCAAAGGGTCTGAGTTTTTAATTGATCCACCTTTCTTGGTTTGTGGTTGTGGTAATTACCTAGTGACCATTACCAGTGGGCATAAGTGTACTAAGAAAGGGCCCAGTGATCCCCTTGGTTCCAGACATGCTCCTCTCTGCCCCTGTTGAATCATAACATCTGAGGTCCTCATGTAATCAGGGTCAGTTGCTGGTCCATGAGCATGATAAGCCAAAGTGGCCAAGTGGTAGTCACAATTCCAGTTCAATGGGGGCTTCACTCTGTCCCTACCTTGTGACCATGTTATGGGTTGATTTGTGTCCTTCCAAAATTCACATGTTGAAATAATAACCCCCAATACCTTAAGATGTGACCTTATTTGAAGACAGTGTCTTTAAACAGGTAATAAAGTTAAAACAAGGTCATTAGGGTGGGTATTAATTCAATATGACTGGTGTCCTTATACAAAGAGGAAATTTAGAGAAAGATGTGCACACAGGGAGCACGCCACATGAAGATTAAAGGCACAGATTGGAGGGATGCGTCTGCAAGCCAAGGAACACCAGATTGCCAGCAAACCACCAAAAGCTACGGGCAAGGCATAAACAGATTCTCTCTCTCAGTACCTAGGGAAAAAAAAAACAGTCCTGCCAACACCTTGATTTCAGGCTTCTGATCTCTAGAACTGTGAGACAATAAACTTTTGTTGTTTAAGCCACTCAGTCTGTGGTATTTGTTGCAGTGGCCCTAGCAAACAAATACAGACCGGGACCTCACATCTTACAAAACCCAAGGACAGGAGGCATCAATCCCATGAGTGGGTCACTGGGTGATAGTGAGAAGGGCTTTTGTACTCTCACACTGGGCCCCCAGCTTTAGGAGATTTTGAAGACATAGTATTATACACCACCCATAGTATTATACATCACCCACTGTCCACTGAATTTACTACAGACTGGAGGATGGCTCCCTGAGAGGTAGTGTCCCCCACTGGAACCTTGGCTGAACCTCTAAAAGGCTGTGCTCTGTTCCATCAGGTTGGCTGCTTCTGAATGATGGGGTTTATGGTAAAGCTGGTGAATCCCATGGCCTTGAGCCCATTACGTTTAGTTCCTTGCTAAGAATGGGTCCCTTGTTCCAAGTGAAGGTTTGTGGAATCCCAACTCAATGAACAAGGTTTTTCTGTAAGCCCTTAGATGATAATACTGACAGAAACATCATGGGCCTTGGAAGGCAACCCCATATCTCGAGGATGTTTTGATCATGGTCATCATGAATTGCTGTTCTTTACAAGGTAGAGAGGTCTCAGTGTAAGTGACCCATGTTTCCCTAAGCAATGGTGCACGTAATAGACTCAGTGTCAGTCTCTGCAACTAGCAGGTGGCCACTTTGCAGTAGAAATAGCTATATCACACTTGGTGAGAGGAACTCCATATTGTGGAACCTAGTTAGAGTCTCCATCTCTGCCACCATAACCACTTGCTTCACAGGCCCATTGCACATGTGATGGATGGCAGATGAGCAAAGCTGAGCTATAGGACTGGTCATCCAACTCCTTGATGGTTGCAAGACTGATCTGTGGTCTTTCTGGTGAGCAGTAAAACATAGATCTGCACATTTTGAGTCTACTCCCATTGGATCATGAACATACTCCTTCCTCAGACCCCCAGTAATCAATCTTCCAGTATTATTCCTTTCAGTCCTCTGACCAATCAACAAAGCCATTCTTTATGGCCCAGGAGTATAAATGTCTATCTCAGTTCATGTTCCCCACTTTTTAAGGAAGACAGCCAAGTGTACTGCTCATAGTTCTACCAATGGGCTGCAACACAGCTGCAGTCCATTTCCAGCCAGCATTAACACAGTATGCCTTCTCCATAAGTTGGCCATGTAGAATCCCTCCATAAGTCCAAAAGTATGGGTTGAAGGACAGGCATGAATGAAGCAAAAGTAGGTACCATGGAATTCTGGGCCATCAGTTTTTATCATTTACTCATGCCTTCAAGACTTGCTTGAGCCCGATGTCAAAGATACCACTTTCATCTATGATGCATTTCTGCCACGCTCTGCCTTATGATGTGGAGACAACCATGACGCCCATGGTGGACATCTCAGGTCGCATGGTCCCTTGGTGTCCCACAGTGAGGAGCTCAACCTCTCAGGGGACCCAGTAGCACTCTGAGAGCTATTTTTCAGACAGAGAGTCAAGGAGAACATAAATTTGATTTAGATTCTGAGAGGTATATGCTGTCATTATCCTACAGGGTCTTGTTAGCATCTCCATTCAGCATCCACATCTGCCATCAGTATCTCCAGGGTAATGAGATATGGCCTCAGAGGCAGAGCAGCTAGAACCACAGCCTAGACCTGCTGCAGAGCATTTGTCTTTAGGTTCACTCAAATTGGCATACTCCAGAGTCACCTGATAACAAATTGGAAGCAGTACTCCACAGTTTCTGTGTCCAAGATCCAAAAAGACTCTTCAGCTTCTATGTTTCTTTTTTAGTAAAAGAAAATGTAAGCCGCAGCCTGGGTGTAGTGGCTCACGCCTGTAATCCCAGCAGTTTGGGAGGCCGAGGCAGGTGCATCACTTGAGGTCAGTAGTTCGAGATCAGCCTGACCAAAATCCCACCTCTACTAAAAAATACACAAATTAGCCAGGTGTGATGGTGCACACCTGTAGTGCCAGTTAGGAGGCTGTGTTGGGAGGATCACTTGAACCCAGGAGGCAGAGGTTGTGGTGAGCTGAGATCATGCCACTGCACTCCAGCCTGGGTGACAGAGCGAGACTCCATCTCAAAAAAAAAAAAAAAAAAAAAAGTAAGATGCAACAGCTTGTTTTTTATATTAAAGGTGATGTCCCAGCATGCCCTGACAACTGGAGCCCAAAAATTGGTAACAGTCATATTGGTGACATATATCAGGCCCCTAAATCACTCAGGTTTATCAACCCACCCTTGTAGCATGTATGTGTCTTGGTGGGGAATCTAGGGTGCCTGACATTCCCTGATCACCAAGCCAATGAACATGATGTTATGCATGTAGAGAAACAGTGTGATGTTTCTGGGAATATCACCATAAGCATGGTCCCTATGGACTCTCTTAGGACAGAAAAAAGGAGAGTTGACATAGCACCAAGACTACACAGTGTAGATATCCTGTTGTCCTGCCATAGCAAAGCAACCTGCTTTTCATGTTCCTTTCATATGGATGCTAAGAAGAAAGCATTCATGAAATGAATAACCACATCCAAAGGAGCAGAGGTTGTACAGACCAGTTCCTGTAAAGATACCAAAGCCCACATAGCATCTAGTGATATTGATGGTAGTCCACTATCATCTGCCAAGATTTGATTCATATTTAGAGGACAGACAGGTGAATAGAATGGGAATATTATAGGGGCCACTGCCCCTACATTCTTCAAGTCTTCAACAGCTGTGTTTATCTCTGCAATTCTTCTGTCTGATCTTGATAAAAAAGGTAGTTTCTGGGGCTTCCACTCAGACCTTCCTACTGTAATGGGTCTAACTACCCAGGTCAACAAACAGATGCAAATGTGAGTATGTTCTACATTCAGGAATCAGGCCAAGACCCCTATCACTCGGTCTCCAATGGTCCACACTCCAACCAGAGGACCATCACGGAGTTTTACATCCCCTGATATTGGTGTTCATTCAGATCTCATATCTACTCGTCTTTGAGGGATCCAGATATTTCCTTTTCCCTGGTTCACAGTTACCCTGGAAATAGCCATAAGTCCCTTTGAGAAAATTTAGAGAACTATTTCCCAAAGATACTCGTGAGTACATTGCAGGGTTTTGTCTTAAAGAATCAGCCTCCCCTTCAGTCAATGGGCCTTGGTGTAGATCTGAAAGCTGAGTGAGGGGTCACAATTTCCTAGAACCATGGCTGATGTTCTGATTATGTAAACGAAGCAACAATATACATAGCTGCTCATCTATTTGGCCTCTGGGATACCATAACCTACAGTGGTCAGTGTCATAGATCCCTGTGGGTTAAGGCACCCTGATTATCTCTCTTGCCCTGTTGCTCCTTGTGATAATTACCTCTACCTAGGACCTGAAAGTCAGGTGTAGGTACCTGCCTCTCCTAAACTAGAAGTCCATCATCCCCACTGACATGAGGGAGCCCAGTTCCATGCCGGCATCTCCTGCCATTAACATTGACTTAGAGAGGACGGCCACTCCCATGCTTGGTGTCTCTATTTGTTTCTTGTGGCTGCCATAGCAAATAATAAACAAAAACTCAAACAAACAAAAAGCTTCAGGTGTTTTAAACAACAGAAATGTGTCCCTTCACAGTTCCAGAGGCTGGAAGTCTGAAATCCAGGTGTCAGCAGGGCCGTGCTCCCTCTGAAGGCTCCAGGGAAGAATCTTCCCTTGCCTCCTCCTGGCTCCTGGCAGCCAGCGATGCCTGGTGTTCCTTGGCTTGTAGCAGCATCACTCCAGTTTCTGTATCTAACTTCACTTGGCCACCTTCTCTCCATGTGTGCCTGTGTCTCATATCTCTGTTTCTAATTCTTCCTGTTCTTATAAGGACAGCAGTCATTGGATTTAGGGACCACCCTAATTCAGGATAGCCTCATTTTAACTTGATTACCCCTGTGAAGACCCTATTTCCAAGTAACATCATATTCCCAGGTTACCCAGAGTTAGGACTTCAACATATATTCTCGGGTACACAATTCAACCCATAATGCAGGTACCCTTCACTTTTTGTCCTAAATGAAAAAAAAAAAAAAAGTGTGTGTGTGTGTGTGTGTGTATACGCACACACACACACACACACACATCCTTTAGGCTTTTCCAGGGAACACAATCGCAGGTCAGACATAATAAATTTCTTCTAAAATACCCACTCCACTGAGCTACCTGATCCCTTCTGAACTAACAGTGTTGAATAAACCAAGTTCTGGTATGTCTACTCCATCCACCCTCAGTCTCAGCTTCAGGGAACTATCTCAGAAAACTATCAAAACCAGCATTAGGCATCTGCCCTAACATTGAATCCCAAGCCAGGAACAAGTGCCCCATGCTAATGAATTCTCTATCTGATCTTATTTCTGTAAACTTCCTAAGCCTTAGCACCCTCAGATCCACTCCCATGCCTGTTCCCAGTACCACCAGACAGATCCTGCAATTCCGTGTAAGCTATATATTCCCAAGGCAGGAGACATAGCTTGCTTCCCAGGCTGTGCTCCCCTCTCAGACCTGATTCTGGTTGCTGGGTGGAGGCAGTAAGGGGCGGTGGAGCCAGTTCTCCAGAGGAACAAGCATCCACTTGCAGGGCATGTGTTTCAAGCAAGAGCTCCAAGAAAGGGGAGACCTTTCCCTTCTGATAAGAGAGAAGGGCCTGCTTCTGCCAGGCAGGACGTTTGGGGGATTCAAAATGTTCAGGCTCACAGGCCTGAAGGTTTCTACATCAGATCTTTGGCTGCAGTTTTCCTGTGAGGGCCCTGACTTCACTACAGGAGGCTGTTGAGGCTTTGCATTCGTGTCTTTGCAAGTCTTTCACCCTTTTAACCAGTCTTTAACCCAATTTCAGCAGTCTGCTCTGCAACTGCATGAGATGAGGTCTCTAAAATATTTCAAACCAGCTGTGATGGGCACCATAATAACCCCTCAGTGATGTCTGTATCCTAACCCCTGGAGCCTGTGAATATGTTAGGTTACCTGACAAAGGAGAATTAAGGTTGCAGATGGAATTAAGGTTTGCTGATCAGCTGAGTTTAAGATCGTGGAGATGACACAGGATTATCCAGATTGGTCCAGCATAAGGACAAAGGTCTTTAAAAGTGGAAAGAGGAGGCAGCAGAGGAGAGTCAGAGGATGCCATGTGAGAGGAAGTCACTGCCTGTTGCTGGCTTTGAAGATGGAAGAAGAGGTCATGAGTCCAAGGATGCAGGAAGCCTCTAGAGGCTGGGAAAAGCAAGGAAACAGATTCAGCTCTAGAAAGGAACATAGCTCTGCTAACACTTCCTTTTTAACCAAGTGGGATCTGTGTCAGACTTCTGGTCTGCAGACTTAAGATAATGAATTTGTGTTGTTCTGAGCCATGAAGTGGTTGATCATTTGTTGTGCACAATACAGCAACAGGAAACAAACAGAGAGGCCCTTTGATATTGAGAGCGTGCCTTCGGCTGTCCTAGCCTCACAGTTTCTATTTGAAAGACCTCCAGGACAATCAAAACTACTCCACAGGTTTTGTAATTATTATTATCCTGTAACTAGTTGAGCACCTCAGCTATTTCATCACCCAGTGCATTTTGCAGGTAAAAGCATAAGGAATGATGATGTCACTGTGTGCAAGGAGCTATTTCCATCCCACTTACTATTAGCAGTGGGGAGTTCTATTGTCTTGGGACACTTGAGCAATGCAACTCCAAAATCCCATCCTGAGAGCCTGTTTTCTAAATTCTCTTCTGTTTCCAATCTGATTACACCCTGAGTCTTCTAGAATCTGTTACTCAAAGAGTGGTCTGCAGAAGAGCACTGTGGGCCTCCCCTGGGGACTTGTTAGGAATACAGAATCTCAGGCTTCACCCTAGACCTGCTGAATCCTACTCTGTATTTGAACCATAGTCCCAACTGATCCAAATGCACATTAAAATTCTACAGCCCTGTCGGGCACAGTGACTCACACCTGTAATCCCGGCACTTTGGGAGGCCAAGGCGGGTGGATCATGAGGTCAGGAGATCGAGACCATCCTGGCTAAGATGGTGAAACCCCATCTCTACTAAAAATACAAAAAGTAGTCAGGTGTGGTGGTGGGCACCTGTAGTCCCACTTACTTGGGAGACTGAGGCAGGAGAATCGCTTGAACCCGGGACGGGGAGGTTGCAGTGAGCTGAGATTGTGCCACTGCACTCCAGCCTGGGTGACAGAGCAAGACTCCGTCTCAAACAAGCAAGCAAACAAAAATTCTACTGTCCTCGTGCCTGTAATCCGAGCACTTTGGGGGACCAAGGTGGGTGAATCACTTGAGGTCAGGAGTTCGAGACCAGCCTGGCCAACATGGTGAAACCCCATTTCTACTAAAACTACAAAAAAAAAAAAAAAAAAAAAAAACTTAGCTGGGAGTGGTGGTGGGCACCTGTAATCTCAGCTACTCAGGAGGCTGAGGCAGGAAAATTGCTGGAACCCAGGAGTCAGAGGTTGCAGTGAGCTGAGATCGTGTCATTGCACTCCAACCTGGGTGACAAGAGCAAGGCTCTGCCTAAAAATAAATAAATAAATAAATAAAAATCTAAAAGTACTGGCCATGAAAACACAACCCAAAGATTAGAAGCTGATGGCTTACTTGGGAGGGCAGGTCCGGGCACCAGGAGGGAAATGGAAAGAGCCAGGGAAAGGTGTGGAGCAGTTGAAAGCGATGCATTACGGTGCTGAACACTGCTTCATGACAAGCTGCAAAGAGCCAGCTTGTTGGTCACAGAGGTGCCTGTTTGTCTACTCTTGACATCCCTGGAAAGGATATATAGAGTATTCTATCTCCTATTTCTTACAGCCAAAGGGAGAATTAACTAATTCCCTGCACTTCCAGGCTGCATCCTCCAGCCCCTCTGGCATCCCTTGGGAAGCCAGATCTATCTTTCGCTCAAATCAGGTTCAGTAAGAAACTCAGGGAATGCAGCTGGTCGGCCTGGCTGTGCAGCAGCACCACAGGGGAGTGGTCCAGTCTTCTCACCCAAATGACTCACTAGCCCTAGGTAGTGCACCACGAAGACCCAAGTAAAGTAGCTTCAACCCCTTCTCACGGGAACACATTGGATCATCCCAGCCAGGAATGACCCCTCCAGGCTCAGTGGTCTGAGCCAATGTTCAGAGCATTGACTGAGGTCTAAGAGGCTGGGTAGACCATCCCCAGTGCTACTTTTTTTGCTTGATTGTTTGTGATTTGTTTTCTGCAGAGTGAGGGCAAATTCCCACTGACGTGCAGAGGGACACAGTCCCCAATTTGAAGATGGCCTTTTACCTAGGAAGCACCCAGAAATCCCTGCAGACATTGGTGACGACATATCATTCCAGAAGAATCTCCAGTTCCTGCAGAGATGTAATCAGACAACTGTGACTTTTGGAAAAAGAATGTGACCTCTCTAAGCCCAATTTCCTCATATGCGACAAAGGACAATGACAGATGGGCATTAAGCCAGCCAGAGGAACTAAGGATGTGGGATAATGGTGTCTGCCAGTTCCCCCTGAGTCAGCCCCATAGACTGATCACATCGAGCTCTCTCAATAATGAGGTGCTCTCTAGTAATGGTTATAGTGGACAGCCCTGGAAGTGGCACCACTCCCTGCCCTCCCAAGTCTCCCACCCTCATCCTGAGGAGGCGTGTGTTTGGGATACAGAAGTCTCCCTCAGCGTGCATATGGCTGGTGGCAGCTGCATGATCAATGACAGCCACATAGACGCACACAGACCTCAGCTCTAGACCTGTCTGCACTGAGTCCCAGCCAAGGCATTTTCCAGAGAACATCAAAGGGATTTATTATATCTCAGGCACTGAGCAAAGAGGACGAATGTGTCCTGTTCAGAGGTCCCAGACTGTCACAGTGCATGCTACCTCCCCACGGTGCCCCCCAGGCCCATGACTCCAGGCCTTGCTTCTCCAGCACTGACAGACATTCAGTGAGTACCTGTCATTGTCTGCTGCTGTATTAGATGCTAGAGATACCACAACAGCCAAGGCAATCTCTTTCCTCACACTTGAAGCTCAAGTGAGAACTTAATGATCATTGGCCAATTCATTCCTAAAACCCACCCAGTAGAAAGGGGCTCCAGATTACCATTGGTTCCACTTCTTTCCCTTTGGTTAAGGAAACTATGTTTACTAATGGAAGGAATTAAAACACTTTTTTTTTCTGAAAGCATTTACTGGCCAGTGCAAAGTGGAGTACTGCCAAGGCCACTGGGTCCGGAATAATTGTATTTTCCCTTTCTCAAAGGAAAGATAATCCAGAAAGAGTCCATGGAGGGTTCCCATCCTTGCACCTCTAAATCATCCTGAGATTTAGGGCTCAAGAATGGAAAACCTCCTGCTCAGAATCTGACCCGTCAGAGCTATTCATACACAGCCTCCATTAGTCTGGTCTCCAGAATGCACATGTCCCTAACATGGGGAACACACTACTGTGCAGTACCACGAATAACAAGTTGAGAAGCTCCAATGCTTTGGTGGGATGAGATGAGGAAGTTTCAAAATGGGTTAATGAGGGTTGATAGCAGAGGAAGAAACCTGTTCCAAAGCCCCATTTTCTCTCCAGAGGATTCTTGCCAGAGGTAGATTTTAGAAGGCAGAGTGCAGGTTAGATGAAGAATAGAGGGGTTGGCGGTAAAGGAAAGTGTCCCCTTTGAGGGCGTGAGGCAGGGAGTTTAGTGTGGGCTTCTGTTCACTGAGAGGCAGGACGGAGCACAGGAAAGGCAAAAGTTGAAACCCACCAAATACACAGAGCTGGCATTATTCTGGAAGACTTTAATCATGGTTTATCAAACATCCTATGCTTAGAAGTTTATAATAATTAACCCATATAATAGTAAGGGTTAATAACTCAAACTCGTATGACTAGCACAATGAACCATATTGTTTTTCTTAGATTGCACTCTTTATGTTTCTAGTAAGAAAATCCTTGAGAGTTGCGTACACAGTTATTTTATGACCGTTTAGGAAATTGGGAAAAGGTAAGTAGATTTTATGAAATGTATGCCCCTATGACAGACCCCCAAAATTCATTTTGATCTTTCAAACTTTACAATTAAAAATAGGAAACATATTTGGTGTTAAACGTGTAGAAAATCTAACAGTAATTACAAAAGTGCAAATCAATGAACGTTTGGAAAATCAATCAGCTTCTATGAATTGTCCCTGCTTGGCGTTCAACTTTGAGCACGTTGACAAGTGAATAGGTGTGATTCCCACGTTCTTGGGAACTGTCTACAGGGCTGGTCACACGAAAATCCACCCAGCTGGACACGGGGCAGTGCAGCTGACTGTGGTTCGCAGAGATGGCCTCCCATGTCCAGTGAATGGAGACCCACGAGATTGCCACCACTGCGGTCCTGATTTCCACAGGACAACGCACAGTGAAGAGCACAGCACACAGCCCTGTTCCCCTCCCTCACAAAGGCACCAAGAACTGAATTTGCTCCTAGCATTGTCCAAAGTCTGGGAGAAAATACTGTCTCTGCCCTCAGGGTTACTCCAGATCTAGTTGTGAAGTCAGGCAATAAACTGATGATAGCAGCAAAATGAAACCCATTCTAGGCCCGAAGGGTGTTCAGAGTAAGGAGGAAATGTGGAGAGTGGCCTGGAAACCAGGAGGAAGGCTTTCGGGGAAGTGGCGTTTCAGCAGGCATTGAAGACAAGCGAGAGTCCTCCAGGAAGCAGAGGGGGCAGGGCACTCCTGACAAAGGATGTCCTGCAAGGGGCCAGGCAGGCACCGGAGCATCAGGGAGAAGTTCTCGTGGCCACAATCCGGGGGGTGCAGAGGGTGGATGAGAAACTGATAGGAGAGGTCCAGCTGGGGCTTAGTGCATAAGGGTCTGGACTGCCATGCTGAGAAGCTGGCACATTGACAAGCAGCACGTATGAGCACCTAGTGTGTGCCAGACACTGTTCTTAGCAACCTACACTTAACACCTTCTGAAAGCTCACAACCACCCTCTGAAGTACAGACTATCGTTCTTCCCAATTTACAGGTGAGGACACAGGCACAGAGAGGCACAGACACTTCTCCCAAGTCACAGAGCCCGGAAGTGGTGGAACAGGGACTTCCCGCTGCAGGCTCTGAGGAGAAGGCAGTCAAGTGGCATGTTTCCAAGGGATAACTTTGGGGACAGAGCCTGGATGCCCATATCACTTGGTTTCTAAGCTGGGTGTGCATCAGAGCCCCTGTCAGGCCTCACCTGGTCCTCACAAATCAGAATCTTGGAGGCCCGGGTCTAGGAGAGTGTGTTTTATAAGCTCCAAAGGCGGGGCCTGAGGTCCTTCAAAACCACTCAGCTCTGCCTCCCATTTGCTAGACAAAGAAACTGAACCCCAGGCGGGCACCACAGCCCACCAAAGCCTTCATGAGTGAGATGAGGACAAAGTGATGGTGCCCAGCCTAGAGACACTGCCTCCAGCCAGCATGCTTCACCCAGAGCGTGGAGAGGAAAGGGGAAGACGGGAGGGAGGAGGAGCTCTTTATGGAGCAGACACCTTCTGTAGGTGTAGGATGAAGGCCATTGGTGGTATGGGAGGGGACCTTCAGTGCATGGAATCACAGCCACACACAATATTGAATCCCATTGTGTTAGTTATTTATGGCTGCTGTAACAAATTACCACTAAATTAGTGACTTAAAACAAGACAGATGTATTCTCTTACTGTTCTTGAGTTCAGAAGTTTAAAATAAGATGAGGTAAAACTCCAGGTGTTGGCAGGGCTTGCTGTTTCTGAAGGTTCTGGGAAGAATCTGTTTCCTTGGCTCTTCTGACTCCTAAAGGCTGTAAGGCATTCAGCTTTCCTTGGCTTGTGGCCACATCACTCCAGTCAGCTTTCACTCTCACACCTCATTGTCATTAAATCTCCTTCTGTTTCCCTCTAATAAGGAGAGTTATGACGACATTGGGCCCACCTGGATAATGCAGACTAACCTCTCCAGCTGGTCATGGATTTAATCACTTCTGCAAAGTGTCTTTTACCTTGGGAGATGACCTATTGGCAGATTACAGGGATTTGGACTGAAGCCTTTGGAGAGGGAGGGGCTCGTTACTCTGCCTACCACTCTCATGATCAGAAAATCTCTTCTTTTCCAGTTTTGTTTCAATTCTTTTGCCTTCTCCAGAAAGAAAGTCTCGGTCCTTGGCCAGCGTGTTTTGGCACCTTGCTAATACTTGCTGACCTCGTGTTCGAGCAGAGTGAGCACACTCAGGCCAGAGGCTTCAGCAGACAACTGACGCCTCCTCAGTGTCCTCATCTATGAAATGTGGACAATCACAATCCGGGCCTCCTAGGGTTGCTGTGGGGGCTGAATGAGATAACACAGGTAAGGTGCTCAGGCTGTGCCCATGACAGTGTAAGCACTAAATAAATACTACTTATTTTATTTATAGCAAGTGATCCTGATGACTGATGATCCATTTCCAGAAGTTATATAGAATCTATCTTTAAAACAAGTTTGCTGAGTACAAATCAGAAACAGAGCAAGAAAGCCAATGAGAACTTTTAAGTATGGTGTATCAAAACTTCAGGTACCACACAGAGATGGCAAACACCACAAGCAAAGGGAGCCTCAGTTTGTGTGACCGTGACAGTGTCCTGAACACCAGCCCAGAGCTGGTACTGGGAAGACAGCCTGGTATTTGCTGAATAAACGAAGGAATGAATTACAGCCGCGCATTGTTTCAGAAGCATTTCCTATAGTACCTCGTCCAGGCCTTGCAGCAGCTGTTTTCCATAACCACAAACAGACTCAGAGAGTAAACATCAAGGCTCTCAGAAAACGTAGCTGGAGGAGTCAGATTCTGACTCAGGTCAGTCTGCCTGCTGCTGGGCTGCCTTCTAAGATACCTTTTCCCATTTCCAACCCAGCTCTCACTATTCCCACTGCAGCAGAGGTAAAGTCTTTTTCTCTAAGCAACTGTTTCTCCTGGGAACCTGACGCTGAAATCTCTCACTCTGTCTCCTGTCCTTAAAGGAACCGAAAGAAAACTCGTGGCCTGCCTGCCCGCCCTGAAATTTCACCCTAGCCCTGCAATCTACTTACCGCTTTTAAACAGGCGGCCGCCAGAGGGCGGTATTGATCTACATTTCCTCAGACAAGCACATCAGAAGCCACAGAAGCCACAAAAGCCGCAGAGCACCAAGATCACCTTCAGCCTGGCTAATGCCTCAGCCAGACTTCCACAAAGCCCATGCTCGGGATGAAGAAGCCATCCCCCTGTCAGCCCCAAATATCCCAAGACATGACTCTCGTGAACACTGTTGCCCAGGCAGGACAGACGAGGGCTCATTGCCACTCACAGAGAACCCCCATCATAGATAGTAGGTAGTACTGCAATAATTTATTCCTATTTTACAGATTAGGAACCTGGTGCGGAGAGTTAACCTAGAGGCCAGCTAGTCCCTGATCCCCTGATTCCCCGCCTCAAAAACCTTTGTACCGTGCTAAGCTCCTGGGAGTCCTGGAACTTGGGAACTATTTGCGTATTATGTGGAGAGAGGGGAAAGAGTCCATAAACCAAGCCTCTAATCAAATGTGGATTTGGGGGAGGTATGTAGGGTCCAAGAGCTGGGGATGTTGTAGCCCCAGCTGGTGAACCACCAGCATCTCCCATCACCTCGGACTCCCGAGTCCCTAATGAGAGTTAAATGTATTGAGCAGGGTGCGATATGTACAGTACCGCCTGACAGGAAGTGCCCAGAGCAGTACCCGGAAGTAGTTGCTTTTACCAATGAGAAAACTAAGGCCCAAAACAAATGGTTGCTGTCTAAGGTATAACAGTGCCTAAGGAGTAGAGACAGGATTGAGACCCAGAAAGTTTGGTTCCAGGGCCGGAGCTCCTTGCTCCTGGCACTGCCTGCCTGATCCAGTTCCAGCCAAGGTGGAGCGGCAGACAGGCTGGCTCCCACCTGCATCCTTCATCTCCGTGGCTGGTCATCCTCTTTGTGCCTGCTTCCTCAGAGTTCAACAGGGAAACGGAATCTTACTGCACTGTGGCCCTACATGAGTTCATGTTTGTGAAAATGCACACCACCTACTACCGGACAGGTGAACTGAGATCCGACTTCTAAAAGAGCATGATTCTCCACCCTTGAAAGTCAAGGCCAGAAGTGGCAGTGCTGGTTGATCACAGTCAGGCTGGGGGCCTGTGTCCAGTTACCCTTTCTGCAGGACTTGAGTCAGCATTGGCTTCTGGGCCCAGCAATAGCCGCAGCTGACTGCTGGGACATGTCCTTGGGGGCATGGCTCCCAGATGGCAAGATTTTCCCAAGGGGAAAGCAAATGGTTGAGCTTTGCTTGGAGGAGGCTATGATGCCAGGCCTCCTGCCCAGAGGCCTCTACCGTGTCAATATCTGGCCTCAGGTACCCTTGCATTCATCATCATCCTCATGATCTGCAGCTTTTGCAGCCCCTGGGTTCCATGTTTTACGTATATTACTTTTTCCTTCCAAATCCATGTGAGACACATTCTAGTTTCATCCTCACTTTATTGATAAACAAATGGAGGCCTCGTAAGATTAAGAAACTTGGCCAAGATCACACGGCTATCGAAGAGCAAAGCTGGGATTTGAACCCAGTTTTATCCAGTCCTCGGGCCTGTGGGTTTCATGGTTTATTGCTTTGTCCCCAAATGTCCCAATTTGGGGTTCAGAATATACAGAATATATGGTCTTTCGTGCCCAAGAAGTCCTCTCTCTGGGCCGTAGTATGCAAACTGCAGCCCAAGCGTTCCCTAGGCAGGCTCAGGCCTTTTTATTTATTATTCTATTATTATTTCCCTGATGCTGGGCAGAGTGCATCTTCTCAGGTTTGAATTTTCACTTCTAGAAGTTTCAAAAAGTTTAAAATAATTTCGTTCACAAAATGACCCTAGTTGTTAGAGGCATTTGATTCTTTTCCCAGAGGCTCCAGGTTGGTCAAGGGGGCTGCAGGACCGTAACTCTCAAACTTCACTTGGGGGGTGGGAACAGCTAGCTCCTGTTGTCTACCCCAAGGGCTGGAGCCAGTGTTCCTACAAATCTGGAATGAAGGGTCCTCTGGGGATGCTTTGGACACCCCTGGCCTGAAGGTTTAACCTTGTAACCAAGTGCAGGGAAGCTGTGATCCCCAGCTACGAGGCTCTGGGTGCCAGAGGCTCCCTGTGAATAAGGCCTCTTAAGATAGGCCAGGCTTTCTCTGATCTACTGGGGGAAAGGAACTGGGGCCCATGTGCAGCTAGGGAGGCTCAGGTGAGCATTCCTCAGAAAATGCCTCCAAAGTAGGAGACGCCAAAGTGGGGCAGAGTGGGTCCTGACCCAGCCATGAACTTGTGTAACTCTGGGCCCTCTCTGATCATCATCTGTAAATGTAGAGTCTGGCTATAGAATCGGTGTCTACACTGAATATTTCTCCCTGTGTTTTTGCATTGTAATCCCTGTCACATCCCCACTGCATGAGATTAACTCTCAGGGTAGCAAACGTAGGTGTGCTTGATTGTACACAGCAAACGTATACTGACTATAATCTATAATAACTGATATTGAGTAAGCCTCTATGTGCCATGTGAAATGATTAACATTGGTTACACTTACTACCTCACTGAATGCTCACAGCGACTTCGTGAGTTAAGTCCTGGCATCATTCTTGTTTTCACCAGAAAATACTGAGGCTGAGAGAAGCGGGATCACTTGTCAGGGCCTGCAGTTATTTGGCATCAAGGCTGGGATTTGCAGCCGGGTCCTCCTGATCTCAGAGCCTGTTTGCTACATCTCTGCTATATTATCTCTTTTCAGTCTTTCACATTTAACCCCAAAAGCAAGTCACCTGTGTGCTTGCCTTTCTCTAATCATTTAAATCAGAAACCACAGGAAAGCAGCAACAAAAATTGCATCCAATTCTTCTTCATCCAGAAATAATAATTGGCAGTTTGATATTTATATTCCTAGATTTCATATACAATTATAAATATATATTTGTACTAAAAATATCTCATGGCATTTTGCAGCCTGTTTCTCCAAATAATATGAGAACATAAACATCTTTTCATATCATTAGTTATTCTTCCACAATCTATTTTTCATAGTTGTGTATTATATAATATTACATCATTTACATCATTTGGATGATACACTATTTAGCCAATCCCCTACTGTTGGACATTTAGATTAGTTACAATTTGTCACCACTATAAACAATGCTGTGGTGGGCATCCCTGTGGCTAATTCTTTGCTCTGTTTAATTTTGTCAGATACGCTTTGAAAAGTGAAGTTGCTAGGTTAATTGTAAGGCTTGGAGTCTGTACTAAGGGACTCCAATGTGACTGTTCTTGGAAAAGTCAGGGCTCTACCTTCTGCAAGCCAGGCCTCCTCATAGAGAAACTCTACTAAACAGAAACTCTGCCCCTGGCTTGACTCTGCAAAGTGTGCCTTACTCTCAGCCTTATCTGAACAGCCAGAGCCTTTCGGAGAGTCACATTTCATCACTATTTTATGGTGGGGACAGGTTCCTCTGGGACCTGGAACTCATCCTCTGGACACCAATATGCTGAAAATGAAATGTATTCAGTCTCATTCATGTTTGCCACGTGTATCCCCACATAACCGTGAAGGAGGAGCAGAGAGGGGGAGAATTTCTTGGGGAGCATCCCCTCCAGTTAGGAGTCAGTGGCCTCTTTCTCTTGCCTCAAAGAAATGTAGAGTATGCAGGAAGTGGGAGGAAGCTGGATGGGAAGAAGAAGTAGAGGGAGGCAGGTGGGAGAAAGGTGGTGACCAGAGAGGCTGACCCCAACTTTTCTCCCATGTACTTGATCACAGAGAGAAGTCTCAGCTGCTACCAGAACCTGGTCAGGGGCCAGAGCCTACCCTCTGAGTAGAGAGACCACCACCCATGGCCCAAGCTGAGGACCTGACCTGGGGCACCACGGGAGGCTGGGACAAGATGGAGGATGGAGCCCAGATAGGAGAAGAGCTGGCTGAGCCACAGGGAGAAGCCAGCAGGAGCTGCACCTCCTGCTTCTGGAGCCTGAGGGAGACAGAAAGGACGTGTGGGGCATGGTGAGTCGGGGGCTCTCCTCATGCCGTGGCTCCCTCCATGCCAGGCGCCTCTGCGAGCTGAAACATGAAAGGTCTTTGGATCAGAGGGAGCTGGGAGCCTGCTTGCCCTGCAGCTGGAAAGAAACTTGAATTGTTCAAGTTCTCTCACTTTTCCCTGAAGACCGATTCCCATTTTCCCGTTTTGCTATTAGTTTTTTAAGAGCCTTGCTACTCTGCAGGCACATTCTCAGGTTCTCTGCCCATCTGCAGCATGTATGCCTATGCATGTGTGTGTGTATGCGTGTGTGTATGCGTGTGTGTGTGTATGCGTGTGTGTGTGTATGCATGTGTGTGTGTATGCGTGTGTGTGTGTGTTGGGGGAGGGTGGGGAGCCTATGACCGGTTGCCCCTTTGAACCCCACCAGGGGCCAGTTCCCTCTTCTGAGTCTCCAGGGCTGGCTCTCTCCTGGCAACTCCAGAAAGTGCCTCCTCACCTCAAAAGACCAAGAAACAAGGCTTCTGATAAAGTGTCCCACCCAGTCCAGGCTGGGGCTGTTGGTCTGAGAATGAGAGGTCATTGGGGGGAAGAAGAGAGAGAATAAAGGGGATGGGAAGAGAGGCTCAGAGAAAACGAGAGGTAGAGAGAAAGGGACAGAGTGAAAGAGAAGGAGGAAGGGGAGAAGCTGGGGAGATAATGAGGATGGAAGCCAGAGACAGAAGTGGAAAGAACTGGAAGCCTAGAGACAGAGCGGGAGGGGGAGAGAGAGAGAGAAAGAGAGAGAGAACAGGAATGAGCAGCTGTGATGTGGCCAGAGCAGTTCATAGAAAAGAAACTCAGTTCAGAGCAGAAGGGAGGAAAGAAAATAAGAAGGAAAGAAACAGAATGAGACACAGAGAGGAGAGGAGGCAGAGAGAGAAGGAAAGTGAGGAGGGTAAAAAATGTGAGGAAAGAGAAGTACAGAAAAAAAAATGAGATGAAGCAAGACAGAATAAAGGAGGGAAAAAAAGAGGGGAATCAGGAGGATGGTAAGAAAAGACAGGAGGGAAAGCCGGGAGAGAGGATAGAGGGGCGTCCTTGCTGTGCTGCACGTCAGCTCTGGTAAGCCGTCTAGCATGTCATTAGTGGGGACCTGAGGCGCCAGCGGGAAAGTCCCCTCCCAGTGGGCTGGAGGCTGAGGGAGGGCGGGCCCTGGGCTGGGATCCGCAGGCAGGTGGCCGCCCCTGGGTGGGGCCGCCCGGCCAAGCCCTCGGGGTATAAGTGGGAGGCCGGGCCTGCTGAGCACCTGTCGGGGGCAGCTCCTGGGTGCAGGTGCCAGGTAGGTGGCTCCGGCCAGCCCAGCCCCAGCATGAGCTCCTTCGACCTGCCGGCGCCCTCCCCACCTCGCTGCAGCCCCCAGTTCCCCAGCATCGGCCAGGAGCCCCCCGAGATGAACCTCTACTATGAGAACTTCTTCCACCCACAGGGCGTGCCCAGCCCTCAGCGACCCTCCTTCGAGGGGGGCGGCGAGTATGGGGCCACCCCCAACCCCTACCTCTGGTTCAACGGGCCCACCATGACCCCGCCACCCTACCTGCCCGGCCCCAACGCCAGCCCCTTCCTGCCCCAGGCCTATGGCGTGCAGAGGTCGCTGCTGCCAAGCGTGTCGGGGCTTGGGGGGAGCGACCTGGGCTGGCTGCCCATCCCTTCGCAGGAGGAGCTGATGAAGCTGGTGCGGCCCCCCTACTCCTACTCGGCTCTCATTGCCATGGCCATTCATGGGGCACCCGACAAGCGCCTCACCCTCAGCCAGATCTACCAGTACGTGGCGGACAACTTCCCCTTCTACAACAAGAGCAAGGCCGGCTGGCAGAACTCCATCCGCCACAACCTGTCGCTCAACGACTGCTTCAAGAAGGTGCCCCGGGACGATGACGACCCGGGTAAGGAGGCTTTGAGTGTGGGGGGTGTCCCCAAGGAAGGCTCACTTCCTTCCTTCCCAAGACCCTATTCTAGAAAGTTCTGACTAGGGCTGTGCCCCCCCGAGACTAGGGGATGCTACCAGGCAGGGCAGAGGGGAGCTCAGCAGTGGAGGAGAACATGGGCCCGGGGGAAGATTGGGTTTTCAGTCCTGGCTGTGCTCCTGCCCAGTCAGTGACCTCCAGCAGGTCAGACCTCAGAATCTCAGTTCCCTCATCGGAAAACCAGGGATAGTGATGGCATCTGCTTTGCAGGCTACAGTGGAGGTGATGAGATAATGTACACAAGGTCTTTGGTGTTATCAAGCGCTTAATCGCCAGCAGGAATTACGATCATCTGCATCTCCAGCACCCACCACATAAAAAGTCTTTGGTGAATGAATGACTGGACCAAGTAAAGCCCGAGGGCATCCCAAGACTGCCAAGAAGAGGATCTGACCTGGGTTAAACAGCCACTATTGACCCATTTTGCTGCCTGCCCTATTTCTACTTATGTAACCTCCTTTAACCCCATGACACCCCTGCAGGGTAGCTCTTATTAAACCCATTCTATAGATTAGGAAAATAACACTCAGAGGTGACACAGAATGAAGTGATATGATGGAACTTGAATTTAAACTCAGTTTTCTCTAACATCAGAAATTGTGAGCTTTTCCTTTCCAACGATACATTTCTAAAACTCAGAGACCTGCAGAGAGGCGTGTATTAAATACTCATGCATCCATTTCCCAGAATTAAAGTCCATTTTTGTTCCACCGCAGGAAGCCAAGGTATAGCTCAGAGGAACCCCAACTCTGCCCCATTTGAGGTTGGCAAGTGCCAGACCTGTTTGTCCCCAGAAGAGGGCAAGTGTCCTGTCCAAGGACTGCTGTCACCCTCAGGCTGACAGATGGTAGCAGGAAGAGTTCAGGCCTTCCCTCAAGATGGTACCTCCCAGCTGCAAAGCCCCTTTCCATATCCAGTGTCGATCGTTCTCAGTGAGCCTGAGGAAGACAGGGGCAACAGGTCCACTTTTCAGACTAGGAAACTGAGGTTCTCCCAAAGCCTCTCAGTCAGTAAGGAGCAAAGCCAGGACTCAAGTCTGTCTTCAGACTCCAAGCCTAGGACTATTAGGGAGTCCCGGAGTTTTTCCTGAGTCTTCTTTTCCTTCAGCATTGCAAGCCCTCCATCCTGCATCCCCCAACCTCTCAGCATCCCTGCCCCCAGTACTTCATCCTTCTTAAAGAGACCTACATTGCAAACTCCTTAATGCCTGTGCCTCTCGGCTGCAGTCCCAGAGGGCCCTGTCATGGGCTGCTTAATGAAAGATGGAGGTGGTGTGGTCCATCAGTTGATGGAATTCCTTCATTCCTCAGTCCCTGCCTTTGGGTCTCTGACTTCCTGCATCTGTCACCTTGTCTTTTAGTTTATGACAATAAGAAGGAACAGAAGCAAAGCGTTTTGTCCACCTCTCTACTTACCCCCTTTCACTTTCGTATCAGGCAAAGGGAATTACTGGACCCTGGACCCCAACTGCGAGAAGATGTTCGACAATGGAAATTTCCGCAGGAAAAGGAAGAGAAAATCAGATGTTTCCTCCAGCACAGCCACCTTGGCCTTAGAGAAGACAGAGAGCAGTCTCCTGGCAGGCAGCCCCAAGACCACAGAGCCTCAGGACATCTTGGATGGAGCCTCACCAGGGGGCACCACCAGCTCCCCAGAGAAGCAGCCCTCCCCTCCGCCATCAGGCACCCCTTGCCTTCACAGCTTCCTCTCCTCTATGACAGCCTATGTGAGCGGGGGGAGCCCCACGAGCCGCCCCTTGGCCACACCAGGACTGAGCCCCGAGCCCAGTGACAAGACGGGGCAGAACTCACTGAGCTTCAACTCCTTCTCCCCGCTCACCAACCTCAGCAGCCACGGCGGTGGGGGTGACTGGGCAAACTCCATGCCCACCAACACGCTCGGCTATGGAGGATCTGTGCTCGGCCAGTTCAGCCCTCACTTCTACAACAGTGTCAACACCAATGGTGTCCTCTACCCCAGGGAGGGCACTGAGGTCTAGGTACAGAACAGCTCCTGAGCCAGATGGACGTGCCAGAAAGAAAAGCAGTGGAGGTCCTCCATGCCAGCCCCATGGTGGTCCATGACTGTGGAACTGCCCAGACATAAGTAGGAGTCTCCGAGGAATCCACCCTCTTTCTAGAACACTGGTTAAGACTCCTGTTTATCACACATAGGCCCACACACAGACTCACCAACTTTGCAATGGAAACACTGGTGCCTGCAGAGCAGCAATAACAGTGGCAGGTGCCGTACTAGGCTCTGTACTGGCCACACTTACCACTGACAGTCACCCCGTAAGGTTCACAAACCTCCCCATTGAACAGATGAGGAAACTGAGGCTCAAGGAGGTTAAGTAACATTTCCAGGGTCATATAAACTAGTAAATGGCAGAGCTAAGAGTCAAATCCAGGTCTATGTGATTGGAGGCTGGGATAGAGAACTGGCTGAGTAGCCAAGGAAGGTCAGTGTGAAAAGCTTGCTATGGCAAATAGAGCGAAATCTCTCCACTGCTTTCTGCCCACCAACATTTAGTGTCAGCCCCAACCCATGTTGTCCTGGTCCAAGACCTTATTCTGCTTGCCCCAACTTCCCTGCAGACACTCCTTTTGCTACCACCCGAGGAAGGAAGTCACCTGTGGCCTTAGTGCAGGAAACTCAGCCCTGGTGGTCCCGCAGAACAATGCATCTAACATGTGCAGTGCATCCCCATGGAGAGACATCATTGCCCCCCAGCCCCCCAGAAACCTTGAGCAGATCCAGGGGTCAGTGAGAGGAGTGGTGTGTACCCCTAAATCCTCCCACACCAGCAGTGCCCATCTGTAAAATCTTATAAAGCCCAGTTTCCTGTGTGCATGTCATGGGCCAGTGAGCTGGAGATGGCTGAGTCTTCCAAGAGAAACAAGGCTGGATGAGCGCTTTTTTTTTTTTTTTTTAGCCCAGGAGAGGTGGATGTTTGTCTGAGAAAGCAATGGCCTCAAGGGAGGGACTCCAGCCCACCCTCACAGGGGGATCTCTGCGCGATCTCCTGGGATTTCTCGTTTTTGTGAGTACTTTTTATGCTGGTGATGTTTCATCACAGAACACCCTGGGAAGTGTTGTTTGTTTTATTTTCTTTTTAATTAAAAAAAAAAAAAATGTGGTGCAGAAGCGTGGGCCTTCTTTATGAGATTTCCTGTGTCTTGGCTGCCTGGTGCGTTCAACAGGGGGCCAACTGCTGCCTGGAGCTGAAGGCATTTGGGACAGGAGACAGAGAAAGAATGCATATCAAGACTCAAGACTCTTTTCACCTCTGCACTGGTGTGGAGCCCAGACAAAAGCCCCCAAGGAAAAGAGGGGAGTCTGGGAAGGGGGGATAGGGTCATGGAAGGAATCCATTGGTATCGTATCCCAGTCTTTACAGTTCATGCAAGCCTCCTAACTGTGCTATGATCATTTAATTCTAACAACCCCACGAAGAGGGGGGGGTACTAGTCTCATTATACAGATGAGAAAACTGAGGGTCCGAGTGGTTGAGAGATTCGCATGAAGTCGGCATCCAGTCCACACCTAGGTCTGTCTGACCCTGCACCTCATCATGCTTCAGGATGGTCTCAGATGTGACCAATGCTAGAGGCAGTAACAACAGTACCATGGGCTGCAATTCACTGAGGGCTGTGGGCAGTTCCTGGGTCAAGTGCTGTGTAGGTGGGACCTTTTTTATCCTTACAGCAGCCCATAAGTGTGTACGCTGGTGATCGCCTGGGGTCCCTGACACAATGCATGCTGCAGGACTTGTGCATTGAAGCTGGATTTTTTGTTAGGAGTTCTCTCTTTAGGTGTGCACAGAGAGGGCTTAAACCAAGAATAGCTGGCCATTTGTATCGCTGCCTACTCAAACCCTGGGGCCTCTCTTTCCTTGGAGTGACAGAGGGGAACTGGTAAATAACAACAACAATGACAATGATGATGATGGTGATGATGATGATAAGAGCATTCATCATGGGTTGACCATGTACAAGGCACTGCATGAGGACTTGACCTGCTTTATTGTATTTAATCCTCAAAATAATCCAGTGCACTCAATACCATTATTTTCATAGGTATTATTATTCCATTATTGTATAGGTAAGAAAACTGAGGCCCAGGGAGATTGATACCTTGATAGAAAGCAGCCACAGTCAGGACTCAAGCAGATTCATTGATGCCTTAGCTAAAGTGCTTCTCCACAGAATCTAGCAATGGGGAGCCCAGGACTTACCACAGGACAGCAAAATCGTGACAACCAAGAGAAAAAGAAGCAGGGCTACCTGAGAACCCCTCAGGCCCTTTCCCTGGGAGTCCTTTTCCGCAGGGAGACTTCTGGCAGATTCCATGTGGCCTACGAAAGTAAAAGGATGGGGACATGGTGTCAGACTGTCAGACTGTTAGAAAAGCCAAGATAGGCCTGCCCCTTTCTGCAGAGAAAGGAAGCCTACAGCTCGGAGGGAAGGCACTCCACAAATGTCACCAGGACAGTGAGGTCAGAGTCAGAATTAAAATGCAAGTCCCTGAAGCCCAGACTAGGATTCTTTATCACACTAGATCCCTCTGTCACCAAATTTGCCCAAACAGACCACCCTCTCCATTGATCATCTCACTGCCTGCTCTTCAGCTCCTACTCCTTCCTCTAGGCGGGTCTGCAATGGGCGAGGGCCTGGGCCAGAAACGAGGTGTGAAGGGGCCCAGGGAGAGCCCAAACCAACCCGGAAGGGAGCCGGCCAAGGGAACCAAGGCCCACAACCTCAAGTCTCTAGTCTTCTTCAGCACAAAATTCAGTGATGGGCACAAGCAGAAAGGAGAAAGTGTTTAGGGCTCTGACAACACAAAGACCCTGCCAACTCTTGCCTGTGGCCCTGCAGGGAGTTCCTGGTAGCAGCGCCAGGAGCTCATGGGAAGCGTGACTCTGCAAGCACCCAGAAGGGCACAGCTGAGGGGAGTCGCAGGCCAAGAAGCGGGTCTCCCAGTAGCTTCCATGGTGGCTGCCTGCCCCTCCTTTGGTTCTCTTCCTCTGAGAAGAAGAGAGAGGGAGGGAGGCAGAGAGGGAGGAAAAGGTGGGATAGAGGAAGGGAGGGGTAAAGGACTGGCTATTTACCAAGCACTTAATCATGTGTACAGTGCTGTGCATGGACACTTGCATGATTAGCCTCCTACTCTTTGGCTCCATGTTGAAGCCATGGTGTCCAGCCTACATAAAGGGTCTGAGAAAAGGGCCACCTGGAAGGCTGCCTGGAACAGATGTGACTGGAGCTGAAGGATGGTGAAAGTGAGCTGATTGAAACCACTAATTTACCCTCACCCTCCAACAGCCACACTCGAATCCTCCCCAAACCCTGAGTTAGCGTGCCTCCATTTCCAAGTGACGTGGAGGTTGGGGGAAGTAGGCCTCAAAGCAGAATATATATGTATCATATATGTATATTTCATAATCCCATTTATTTTAGTAGGCAAAGTTGCAAGAGGAAAAGTTGGGAAATACTATACATAAAATACTAGCAGTCATTGTCTGGTGGCTAATAAAATATTAGGTGTGGCTTTTGGTCATTGTGTTTATCTCTTGTGTACAGTGGACATATTGTCATCCCAGGCCACCACAGCTAGATACCACTGCTTCCAATGACAGGGGTGCAAGAGTCCTGCCATATTGTCCTGTGGTCCCCCCGCCAGCACAGATGACTGATCCTGAGGGACACCTGACCCAAGCTGAGGTCTTTCTGCTATGGCTGAGGAATGCGTCCCCTTAGCACAGACATGGCTCTTAGGCAGCCACCATTGAAAGGAAGGGGAATCAATGTGAGACAAACAACTTATCTAAAATGTGAGATTCAAGGCTGGGTGCGGTGGCTCACACCTGTAATCCCAGCACATTGGGAGACTGAGGCAGGAGGATCATTTGAGTCCAGGAGTTTGAGAGCAGCCTGGGCAACGCAATGAAATCCCATCTTTACAAAAGATTTTAAAAAATAGCCAGATATGGTGGCATGTGCCCGTAGTCTCAGCTACTCAGGAGACTGAGGTGCAAGGATCACCTGAGCCCAGGAGACGGAGGTTGCAGTGAGCTGAGATCATGCCACTTCACTCCAGCCTGGGCAACACAGTGAGACTCTGTCTCAAAAAAATAAAATTAAAATAAAATACAATAAAATAAAATAAATTGTGAGAATCAGAAAAACAAATGCTCAGACTTACTGAAAAGCTAATGCCAAGCTGGTGAGAGTGTTGTGGGAGTTAGAAGGTGGCAGAAGCTCTCCTCGGAGTTCCTGGAGGGTCCAGCAGAGATCAAGGCACAAGACTGGAAAGGAAGGGGAGTTTGAGGAGAGAGCGGAGGGGTCGCAGGGAAGTAGCCAGCATTTATGAGCCCCTGCCATGCACTAGGCCCTGGGGACTCATGGAACATGCAGTTATCTCCTGTCATCTTCACATTGCCCTGGGTCTGGGGGAGCATTTTAACCATTTGACCTATGCAGAAACTGGGACACCCAAGGTTTAAGCAGCCTCTCAAGATCTCAGACCACAGTCTACACACTTTAAATATTAGGCTCCCCCACACCCCTGTAAATGGGCACTGTGAGGCCTACCATCAAGTGAACCATCAGTCTCCTCGCTAGAGAGAGCATAGGGACATAGCATCCATATCAGGAAAGCCACGTTGGCCAGCACATCACAGCAGGCCCAAGCTTTGTCTCTGTGGAAGGCTCAACCCCCTGCCCTATACACGGACTTCATGCCTGCCCCCTGCTTTCCTTCAGCCCAGAAGGAGAGAGACCTGGGCTGCTTTCTCTGCTGGCCTGCCTTTTGCTATTCTCCTTCGCAGCTGCTGTGAAAACACAATGAAATTGGCCTTTGTCTCTGACTTTCTCTATTCAGTGCTTCTTTGAGGTTCTTGTGGGGCAGAAATATTGCAATGCTGCAGGCACCATTTGCTTCCTTTTACTTGTGGGCCCCCACATGACCCATTGGACATATGCTCCTCCCTTGCAGAAGTCTTTGGAATCCCAAGCAGAAGGCCAAAAATGCAGGGTGTGTTCTGGAGGTGATATAACTATTTGGGGGAGCTGTCCTGCTTTCTTTCAGTTCAGGCAGATGAGGTAACAGCAATATTTAACATTTGTTGCATGTTTAGGACGAACTATGTACTTCCTTTTTTTTTTTTTTTTTTGAGACGGGGTCTCGCTCTGTCACCCAGGCTGGATTGCAGTGGTATAATCTCGGCTCACTGCAACCTCCGCCTCCCGGGTTCAAGTGATTCCCCTGCCTCAGCCTCCTGAGTAACTGGGACTATAGGCGCCCGCCACCATGCCTGGCTAATTTTTGTATTTTTAGTAGAGATGCGGTTTCGCCATGTTGGCCAGGCTGGTCTCAAACTCCTGACCTCAGGTGATCCACCCACCTCGGCCTCCCAGAGTGTTGGGATTACAGGTGTGAGCCACCGCACCAGGCCTATGTACTTCCTATAGATTGTTTAACCATCTCAATGCCACTGAAGCTGACACTGTCATTATTTGTATTTGGTATGGAAGTAAACCAGTATTCAGAGACATTGAGTAACTTTTCCAAGACCATGCAACTAGTACCTGAGGTAGACCTCAAACACAGGTATCCCCAACTCCACAACCTGTGCTGTTAACCTAGATGCTAGGAGAAAACTCCTGAACTGGGAATTTGGAGACAGTATCCCCACAAGGAGAAAATTCCCTTTCCACAGATTCTGGAACAATCAAATGTGGGATAATGGCTATCAGGAAGATGTTGCGTCAGCTCGGGCCACCATCATCTCTGCATTCCTGATCAGCGACAGCCTCCAGGCTGGTCTCCCTGCCTCCAGCCTCTGCCTCCGCACTACAGACTGTGAGCTTCCTAAGGGACAGAGCTGATCATGCCTGCCTCTGTCATCCTCAGAGCCCCTCAGTGCTCGTGTATACTTTAGGCAGGTCCACACTAATTTGCATGGCTCTTGAAGCCCATGCTCTGGCCTCATTTCTCTGATTAGACCTCAGGCTTAACATCAGACTAAATTGGATTCAGATCCCCTCTGCCTGCCTAGAGGAGTCAATGTAAGCAGGCAGCTGCCTCAGACTAAATTGGATTCAGATGCCCTCTGCCTGCCTAGAGGAGTCAATGTAAGCAGGCAGCTGCCTCAAGAGATGTCCTGCATATTCGTGTGTATTAGTCTGTTTTCACACTGCTAATAAAGACATGCCTGAGACTGGGTAATTTATAAAGGAAAGAGGTTTAATTGACTCACAGTTCTGCATGGCTGGGGAGGCCTCACATCATAGTGGGAGAGCAAGGGATATCTTACATGGCAGCAGGCAAGCGAGCGCTTGTGCAGGGGAACTCCCCTTTAAAAAACCATCAGATCTCGTGAGACTTACTCACCATCGTGAGAACAGCACAGGAGAGACCCACCCCCATGATTCAATTACCTCCCACCAGGTCCCTCTAACAACACGTGGGAGTTGTTGGAGCTACAATTTAAGATGAGATTTGGGTGGAGACACAGCCAAAACATATCAGCATGTTTTATTATTTTTTTCCCTCAATCATGCTATATTCTTAGTGTAATTTAAAAATACTTAAAACAGGATCATTAGAAAATAAAAAACTCAGATTCTAGCACCAAAATTCAGAAGGGGGGCTATGAGAATGAGGGGTGGGGAGAAGTCTTCCTGAGAGTTTCTAAGAGGCACTGGGGAAGTGAGGATAGTGATTAGCCCTGGAGGAAGAAGGGGCTACTGGCTGGAAAAGGGCATGAGATGGGGTTGATAATCTCCTATTGTTTTATCTGAGTGCTGGTCACACAGATGTGTTTACTTTAGGAAAATGTATTGAGAATACACTTGTGATTTCTGCATTTTTATATACATACATTAACTCAGTCATATGCTGATAAATGTTTAACAATGGGTTTGCTGGAGAAAAAAGGGTGCCCCAGATTTGTAATGTCTGCCCATTTCTGTGGTGTAAATACTCACTTCACAACTGATTTCAAGCTTCCCATGCACTAACTGAAGACAGAGTTGGGAAGACATGTGCAGTAGCACAACATTAAATCATATTTCCACCATACACACATGGGAGGTGTAAATAACACCCAGAGCATGGAAAATAATAAAATGTAGTAAAATAATCAAGCAATGAGTTTTATATATTTATTTCTTACCTTTGTTTATAATATAATTTTAACTATACATTTATTTAATTTTTAATAATAGCTGTGCTTGACATAAAACTCCTGAAAAGTTAACAGCTGTTGTGAGCCAGTTTGAGCCGGCTCCAGGACACCATTGGTATAAACACCCATAATTTCTGGCCCCAGACTCCCCTCTCCCTAAAATACTAGTTGTCACACCCTCCTGCTATTGCCATCTTCATCTCTGGGCCTTTTCAGGGGCTGTTATCTCTACCAGGTCTCCCTTCTTCTTCCCCAAGGCCTTCCTTCCTTAGCCTTGCCTTCAATTCTCATCTAAGAAGTTACTTGCTCCAGGAAGCCATTCCAGGCTAGCAAAGGTCCAACCATGTGTGTTCTTACAGTATGGGACACTTACCCATATGTTACTATTTTCTCTTTACTTGTCTGACTTTCTGTAGACTGAGTTCTGAGGGCAGGAACTAGGTGTCAGTGGCTCCCTTGGCACTTGGCACAGTCCCTGGTATAGTGAATATGCTTGGTGAATGTTAAATGGATAGATGGATGAATGAATGGATGAATGGATGGTTGGATAGATGGATGGATGGATGGATGGATGGATGGAGGGATGAATGGGTGGATGGATGTGGATGGATGGATGGATGGATGAATAGGTGGGTGGATGGATGGATGGATGGATGAGTGGGTGGGTGGATGGATGGATGGTTGGATGGATAAAATTTCATACAAGTCATTAATCTTTGTGCCTATTTATCCCCAGAAGAAATTCCTAAGACCTTAGCACTTCAGCCCCCATCCCTGCAGACTTTGGTCTAGCATTCCTAATTCTGTCTAAGGCACTGGGGTAGGTGGCACCTCTCAAGACCAACCTTGGTCACTCCCCAATTACTCCCAGCTATTCTCTAGGATGCTCAAGTGCCCCTTTGTCCAATGATAACTGGGTTTAATCCTGATTCAGAAAGAGGATCAAAGACAAAAACAACAAAAAGTTACTGATTACTGTCCTGATCCCAGGCCCTGGCTGGTTTAGGTAACGTTATTTTGCAATGGGAAGGAGAAGAAGGATTGCCCTATTTTTAGAGCCAAGACAAAAAATTCATACTGTAACAAATTGCCAGCCTTTGAAAGAAAAAAAAGATTAAATATTTATTTATTATCTTTGTTTATAATATAATGTATTTAGCTGTAAGTTTATTTAATTTTTAATAAACTTTTAATAAACTCCCCTCTCCCTAAATAAGAATAAGAACCCAGGTTTTGGATCTAGATGGAGCAAGGTTCAAATCCTGATTTGGCCTTTTATCTGCTGGAGACCTTGGGCCTAGGACATCACCCCTCTGAGCTTTCAATTCATCATCTATTAAATGGAGATAAGAAATGTAGCCAATGTCAGGATTTCAATGAGCATCAATTAGGATATGTAGAGAAAGCCTACCAAGAAGCTTGGCCAGAGGAAATGCCTCTTAATTATCACTTTGATGCAAATCAATAAGTCATTGGTCTCTCACTGGGTCAATGTTATAGATTCTACTTGGAAAAAAAATTAAAAGTATCTTTAGAAACTAAGGCTCAATCACACAACACCTGGGAGAACTACAGCTTACGAGGGGAATGAAGTCTCTCCCTTCCCTCTACCCAATACACCTGTCCTAACCTGACCTCCTGAGAGCTCCATGATTTGGCAACAAGGTTGCGAGCAGGTGGGGAACAAAACTGAGAGTCACACTGATGGTGCCTTCCCAGGAATCAAAAGATCAGTCTTGGCTTCTCCCTCCTCCCATGCTCATGCTCCCAAACTCCCAAACAGAGAGGCAGCCCTAGGAGTGGGTAACATGGTAGGGCTGGTGGGGGGTGCAGTGGTAATCTACATGGTGGGGTCTGGAAGTGCCAGGAAGTCATGCCACACCACACACACACACTCTCACTATGTGTCCATAGATGCCAGAAGCCATTCATTTTCACAGGGAATAAGAAGTTACACCCATGGTGAGAGCAGGACGCAGTTTTTCAATCCCCCAGGAGTGAACCAAAACGGTTTCTTAGAATCTGGAACTCAGGCCATGACTTCAAAGGCGAGGAAACTGAATCTCACAAAGTAAAGAGGCATAGGCCAGAGTCTCATTGTTAATGCCAGACATACAACTGGGCACAAACGTGCCAACTTCCCAAGGGGCCGGGGGGTTTTATATGTCAACACTGCTCACGGGGAGTGTTCAACATACCCCTCTGGGGAGAGGTTTGAATGTGGGCAGGAGCAGAAGGTGGGTGGAGGTGATGGCAGGGAATGGCAGGGGGGAAGGTAGAGGTGCTGATGGGGACTGAATGGGTGACCCAGTGAACAGCTGGGGAGAAATCCAGGGACCAGCTGGGCCCTTATAGTTAGGCCTTTGGTCTGTTGGACATGAACAATTTCTCAGAAGGTCAACATGGATCAAGACAAAATTAAGACCACTCCACAGTCATGTGTGAACATAGAGGAAAACATAGGCACTCCTCAAGCTGCAGTATGACCACATGGCCCCAGCCCTGCTGCCTTTTTGCCTGTTCCAGATTTAGCCTCACTCCATGCTTCCCTCTTCCAAATATAATTTTTTGAGGTGCCCAATTCTAGAATTGTCTTCACTTCCTGACAGCATTTAATCCAAGCAAAGTCCTTCTTCCTTAAGCTTTCCCCCAAACACCTAACACAAGCCCACATTTTTAAAGTCCTCTCCGATACTCTCATACTAAAATGCTCACTGATCTTTATGTTACACGTTCCCCATCACTGCAATGAGAGACCAACCCAACTTGTTTAACAACAGGGCTTTCCCTAGTACCCCTTGGCTGGAGGACATTGATAACAGGTGGGTTGAAAACTCATTCAAGTATTCATTTATTCATCAAAAGTCTATGATGTACCCCGCACTGTGTTAGGAGTTAGAGATACTGTATACTGGTGAGTCAAAAATGGTGCCATTCTCCAGGAGGTCATAGTCTGTTAGAGAAACAGACAAGTAAATATCTTAGCACAGCTCCCTGTGGCATGCGCTCTGATGGGTCAACACAAAGGAGGTACCTGTCACAGGTGAGGGGTCAAGGAAGGCTTCCTGGAGTGAGTGACACCTGAGAGAGGTCTGCAAGGGGGTGAATAACGCAGGCAGAGGTAGAGTATGCACAAATGCCTGGAGATGCGAGAGAAATGCAAGTGATTCAAGATGTCAGGAGTTAAGTAAGTGCAGGAAGCAAAGCAGCCTTAAATCCCAGCAAAGAAACTCATTTCTTCTTCCCGAGGCATCAGGGAGCCTTGCAAAGGTTGCGAGCAGGTGGGTAACAAAACTGAGAGTCACACTGATGGCATTGAAAGGCTGGCACCTTACCCCTCTTGCCTTCAGGGGCAATCTGAGTTCCTGGAACCTAGCTCAGATGGAAGCCCCTTCTTTGCATGACAACTGGGGCAGGAACTATAAAAGAATAATGCACAGAGTCGACTACATACAAATGAGTTGTTTCTGTATGGCAAAGCCTCCATCAACAGAGTAGGAAAGTAAACACAAAGGGAGAGAAGTGTTACAGTATACATGTCAAAAATTTAATAACTGTATTATAGGGAGATCTCTAGCAAATTAGTAAGATAAAGACTTTCCTAGCAGAAAATGGGCAAATCTATTTTCACCAACAAAGAAATGCAAATAGATAATAGACACATGAAAAGAAGCCTAGTCTCACAAATGATCAAAGAAAAAAGACCACAGTGATATTATATCCTTTCCACTGACACATTAGCAAAGCCTAGAACTGTCAAGGATAGGAGGAATTAGAGGCTCTTGTCTCATATATTCTTGGATGAAGAACAAGGCAAAACGGTCTTAAGGGTGATTTCAATAATGACCATGGAAATGTCTAAGGTATGTGTCTTTTGACTGGAGGATCTCTCTACTAGGAGTTTAATTGTGAAGCTGAGTATGCCAAGATGTATGTACAAGATGTGCCTCACAGAGACATTTATATTAGTGCAAAGCTTATATTAGTGAAATGCAGGAATAACTTGAATGTCTACCATCAGAAAAATGGAATAAATAAACCATGACCTGGTTTATAATAATTCTGATGAAAGACTATGCAGCTATTTAAAAGGAATGAAAGAGGTTTCGCAGAACTAACCGAAGCGATATCAATGATATCCTGCACAGGGAGAGGGCAGGCAGAAAGATACCAAACAGGATGTCAAATGTCTTAGATATGTGAATATATACTATGCATTACTTAATGTAGGAAGGGTGAGTTAGGACATAGATGATCTTTCTTTAGCTACCGCAAACAAACTAGTCATATGTCACTTTCTCTTTTTTTTTTTTTTTTGAGACAGGAGTCTCACTCTGTCACCCAGACTGGAGTGCAGTGGCACAATCTCGGCTGACTGCAACCTCCGCCTCCTGGGTTCAAGTGATTCTCCTACCTCAGCCTCCCAAGTAGCTGGGATTACAGGCATCTGCCACCATGCCCAGCCAATTTTTGTAGCATTAGTAGAGACAGGGTTTCACCATATTGGTCAGGCTGGTCACGAACTCCTTACCTCACGATCTGCCTGCTTGGCCTCCCAAAGTGCTGGGATTACAGGCGTGAGCCATCACACCTGGTCACATGCCAGTTTCTCCAGTGGCTCTTCTTTTCTTTTGGTGCCTTGGAGAGAGCAGTGGATTGGAAGTCAGATGCTCTGTGTTTGAGTGCTGACCCTATCACTATTTAATGCAGTCCTGGCACTTATGGACTTTGGTTTACTTGACTGGAAGAGGAAAGAGCAGAATAAACTGAAAGCTGGGCTTCCTGTAGCTTTGACCATCTGTTTTATGTCCGTGGTCATATTTTGATGCCCCAAAGAACCCTGAGAGGTAAATGAGGACAGGGAATATCTCCATTCCCCAGAGGACAGATATAGAATTGAGGCCTTTTGTTAGTGAAGCAGCAGGTTTGGGGACCAGGTGTGGTTATGTGAGCTGTCTCCAATGTCATGGAGTGCAGGTGAGGGCATGTCAGAGCTCATGTAGACTTAAAAACTCCCCAAATTTGGTGTGTTAGAAAGCTTGGACTGCCATAATAAAATACCACAGACCAGGTTGCCTAACAACAGAAATGTATATTCTTATAACTCTGGAAGCTGCAAATCCAAGATCAGGATGCCAGCATGGTCAGGTTCTGGTGAGGGATCTTTTCCTGGCATGCAGATGGCAGACTTCTTGCTATGTCCTTTCATGGCTGAGAGAGAGAGGGAGGGAGAGAGTTCTTCTTACAAGGCCATCAATGCTACGGGATTAGGAGGACATCCTTGCGACCTCATTTAACCTTCATTAGCTCCCAAAAGCCCTGTCTCCAAACATAGTCACACTGGGATTACAGCTTTAACAAATGAATGAGCCGAGGTGCTGGGAGAGTGGACGCCATTCCGCTCACAGCATGTGGCTATGCAGGAGAGAAAGAACTAACTAGCCCGAAAACAGACATTGGATGAACTTAGGGCCAACAGAACTGAGAGGAAGCTCTTGAATGCAGCTCTTCCATGTGCAAGTCCCAAAAACTGGACTTCTAGGGGAAACAGGACACGGTAGACAATGAAAAGATCACGAATTTTGGAGAGTGGCTTTCCCAGTTCAAACCCTGGCTACTACTATGCTGTTGGGCAAATCCCCGAGAGGCCTTGGGTTTCTCATGTCTAAAATGGAGGTATTCGGACCCTCCCCACAGGTTCATCAAGCGGCTGTGAAGACAAAATGAGATAAGGCTGAGTTTCTGGGCACGTGGGGCACACGGCACTGGCATACACAGATGATTTGAGGTGACTTGTGGTTAAGGCGTTAGACAACACTGACGCAGAGGAGAAAGCTGTTCTTTTCTAACTGGGTTCAGGCGTTCCTCTCTTCATCCAAAGAGAAGAGTCCAGCTTGATACACACACGTCGTCAGCACCTCCCAATACCTGCCAATCTCCCTTTTCCACAAAGGCTTTAAGCCCTTTGCAGGAAATAGTATCCAACAATAATTGAAGAACAATTTGCATTTATTTTTACAATTACCTTCTCTATATGGGAAGTGAGGCTGGTTTACTTTTTAAAGTCATGACATAACGTTTCCTTTTCAAATAAATTTATTTTAGAAAAAAAGAGCTGATTTAAAGAAATAATAGCAAGTCAATGATAGTGCAGGTGAGACGTGACTATGGCTAAAACAAACCAACCAATAGAAACCGCTCAGCAAGAGCAATGCTTGAGTGACGGAATTTGGCGCAACTCTGTTGCTGGAGATAAAGTACCAGACCCAGAGAGAAAAACATGGGCATAGGAGGTAGGACTGACTTGCAGCTCCCACTTGGATGGACAGAACAGCATGTGGAGACTCACATTGTGAACTTTTGCTCCAAGAACTACTGCAGGAGCATACCAGGAAAATGAAAAGAATACACAGAAGCTTTGAAAGAAGGGGGTTGCCACTGCAAAAGCCGAGACAGCTGATAAACGGTGAGTGCCCGAAGTGTGAGGGGGGAAAGTCCACCTCCGAACACACATCCTCACTGGGGAACCTGAAAATCCAGATCACCCAAGAACGATTGAACCTTACCTAAAGTGTATACTGCCTAGGTGATGGATATACCAAAATCTCAGAAATCACCACTACAGAACTTATCCATGTAACCAAACACCTGTTCTCCAAAACCTATTGAAATAGAAGAAGAAGAAGAAGAAGAAGAAGAAGAAGAAGAAGAAGAAGAAG
>NC_045437.1:120267478-120366718 GCF_002776525.5 Piliocolobus tephrosceles | reverse complement strand
GAAGAAAAACATAACCACTGAAGGAAAGGCTGGAGATCGTGGTAATGTATACCTAGCAGATGCATTTATTTAAAATGTAGGAAAATTAAGAAAATAATGTGAGATAAACTTAGAAAGAAGACTATGACCACATTGTTAGGCTACCTCAAGTTATAATGAAGCTTAAATAAAATTAATTTTGCAATAGTGTTTTTAATGTATTGGAGTAGAGACAGAAAATACATAAAGGACCTATTTAAAGGCTTTTCAGTGACTTGAGTGAGAAGACTATACCCAACATAAGGTTTCGTCTTGATTACTGCTGGTATTCCCACCTGCTAACACCTAGTGCCTACTAGGTGAATAATACATGTTTGTTGAATTAATAACTTAATGTATAATAAAGAAATGCTTAATTAATGAAACAAGAGAGCCTGAGCTAATATAATGATAATGGAAATAGAAAATAAGGAATAAATAGAAAAATATTGTTGAGACATAATCAATATGATTTAATATTAGATTGGAAGTGGTGCATTGGGGTGGAGTAGGGAAGATAATGAGGTTTTTACCCTCACTTGTACATAGAATTTTTTTTAATTGTTAATCTTTTATTGGAGGTATAAACTGTGGTTGAGCTTGGTAAATCCCCATAGTACAGAAAGGAATACAAGAAATTGATCATAATTAACATGACATTGAATTTACAAATTATCTAGCTCTACTTTTTGGAATGGCTAGAAACAGTGTTCTTAGTTAAGTTCTAAAAGGATTCTAAGCAAATTCTAAACGGATTCTACATGTTTCAATGAATGGATAGCTCAGGTCCCACTCAGCTTTTCTCAACAGAAAATACAAAATGAAAAAAGCTAATTAAGTAGAAAAGCTGCCCTATAGTTCATCTCACAATTTTAGAAGCAATCCATTTTACTTTAAATACTCCTAACAGATACCTTCTAAAAGGCAAGGATACTGGTAAAAATAAAGCAATGTTCCCAACTCACAAGGTTTCCATCTCTGCCCTGATGAATGGTAAAATAATCAAGATGATTTACATACTCCTCACTGTGATATCTGGCTATTTGCTAAAACAGATGCTTGGTTTTTGTACCATAGATATCTTGAGGTTCCCCTAGGCAGAAAATCACAGGAGAAAGGAATCTCCCCTGGAAGACAGAATCTTAGAGAGGAAATCACGTTGATAAATCTGACCACACCTCTCTCTGGAATTTTAAAGTAAAGCATAAGGAAAAGATGATATTTGGCTGCCTTAATAGTCTCTTAGCAATCATAGGATATTACTAGGAAGTCACATTTCTTGTTCAGGGAAACAAGCACATTAGATTTTCCTGAAGTTTTACAATCTAAACACAAATAGACTCAGACCTGTTAACTGGAAATGGGGCCTCTTGTTAGAGTTCTTTGATCTTCTTGATACATTCTGTGTACACAGGAAAATAACTGCCTGTATCAGTCACCATAAAGAGGTTTTAAGTATATGATAAACGTTGATCACTTCATATCTGAACTAGCAGAAGCAAATTGTTAAGGCCAGGCTGGTCTCCCTGCAAGCAACAAGGACTTCATGGGAGTGTAGGAAGGAAATGGAAACACATTACATAACCATATGTACAATTGTATACTGCTCAGCCAACAGTTTTTATTCTGGAGTTGTAATCTTGTGTTCAAGATCCAGTCCGCAATCCATTCAATCCCGTGCTTTACAAACAGTGTTCTCTCCTGTATAAAAATTCATGGGCAGCCAGAAAAAAAACTTACTAGAAACATTAATGTGTGTTACTTGGAAAAGGCAGATCCCCCCATTCTCTTCCCCACGGGAGACAGCACCATCGGCCTCTGTTGGAGCAGTTGGTCCCTCTTGTGAGGGCTTCCGGGTGTCTGCTCCATCAGGGCTGCTGAGAGACTTGCATTCTGGAAGGAGTAGGTTGACCAGCACCCGTGGGAGATGCTGCTGACAGGTGTAAGAGGGGAATGAAGCTGCTTAGGCTCCCCCCTCAGGCAAGGCTGGTCCCTTGTCACCTGCAGGGATTCTACCTTTAGCCTGAGTGAAGTGGTTTACATTGTCCCCAGCAAGAGGCTACAGAGAAGACCTTGTCTTCCTGGCCCTGCTCAAAGCTGAGAGCTCAAACCACCCTAAGGACTCTAACCATCCCAAAGGTCTGCAGCAGCCCCCCTCACCATTTTCTGATCAGCGCAGGCAAAGCACAGCATTAGCATTGTTGACTGGGCTGCCTGGACTGAAAAGATAAGACCTGGGTGGCAGGGCCACCTGTCCCGCTGTCTCAGCAGGTTTGCCTGACTCTAGATTTCCCTCAGAGGCCAAAAAACGGAGTCTCCAGGAATTACAGAACACAGTTTCTGGCAGGCACTATCAAGGGTTTCCAATTCCCTCCCTGTGCAAAGGAGAAAACCCAAGCCCAGAGAAGGAAAGGGACTTCCCAGAGCCACACAGCAAGTTAGCAGCAGAGCTAGCACAAGAATTCTTATGTCCTGAATCGTTAGCTAGGATTACCTATTTCCAGAAGAGAGTTTTTCAATGTACAAGTGCAGTAGAAATGTGAAACTCCCAGGCCCCACTATATAACGAAATCAGAAAGGGGAAGGGAATTAACAGCTATTAGGTTGGCACAGAAGATTTTGCCATTGAAAGTCATGGCAAAAACCACAATTACTTCTGTGCCAACCTAATATTAAGCACTAGATACTATTTTAGTTTTTAAATGAAAATATCTCATGTGGTCCTGTTACTCTTGCCTCCTCTGCAACCCCTCCATTTCCTGTGAAGTATGAAGGGAGATCTCAGAGAGTAACCTGCCATTTAGATTAGCAAGATGTAGTGGGAATAGCATGAACCTTGGAACCAGGTAGACCCAGTTCAGTCAAGCATGAGGGTATGGCCTTGATTGATAAGAACTCCACTGAGTTCAGGATCTTCATCTGCAACTTGAGAGTAATAATCCTGGCCTCCCATATCTGGCAAGATCAAATTATCATGCAAAGTGCTTGGAGAAGAGTAGGTGTTCAAAAACAGTAGCTTGTAAACAAATATTTAGAGTATCTGTATTCTGATATTTGCAATGACATGGATAAAGTTTAAAAACACTATGCACCTCTACTTCTGGCTAAATTGCTCTTACCAGATCCTACCTTTGAATTGATAATGAACTGTAAACTCTGTGGAGAAAAACAAAAACAAAACAACACCACCATCTAAAGTCACTGAAGAGTAAACAACAGGCAAATTCTCAAGTGGGGTTAATTTTAAAAAGGGATCTCCATGGTGAGTTACCTGTTTTGTGGTATATCCATAGGCCTTTACTGTATCTTTTATCTTTATCCAAATCTCTGGCTGGTTCCTGAACCATGTGTGTACAGGATGGGCTCTAGACAGATGAGAATAAAAGAACTCAATTTGGATTTTAGCTGCAGCCCAAGATGCAAAATTTGCAGTTTGAGCCAAATCAGGTTAATTGCCTACTAAACCAAACAAACAATGAAAACCAAAATCTCAAAAGTCTACAGAGGAATGTACAAAAATGCAGGGTTTTCACAACATTCCAATGTCCAGAATACAGAATCCAATATTACTCATCACATGAAGCAGCAGGAAAATGTAACTCACTCTAAAAAGAAAAGATAATTAAAGAAGGCTGACCTGATATGACTCAATAATGGAATTATTAGACTAGAATTGATAAGTAGCTATTGTAACTGTGGTTATAATAGGCTTTGGGAGAATGTTCAGATGGCTTAAATGTATTTTTCATGTGGAATGAATGTGAATTATTAGGTGACAGAGGAAAGACTGTGGCAGGTTGAATAATGTTGCCTAAATATCCACAGGTCCTAATCCATGGAATTTTAAAATATTACTTATATGACAAAGAAATTTCACAGGCATGACTAAGTAAAGGATCTCAAAATATGGAAATTTTCCTGGATTACCCATGTACATCCCAAGTGCAATCACATGTGTCTTTGTGAGAGAGAGGCAGAGGAATATTTGACTATAGAAGAGGGAGTGTGAACTGTGAAGACAGAAGCAAGAGACTAGAGTGATATAAAGAAAGGACCATGAGCCAAGAAATTCAGGCAGCTAAACAAGTTTAAAAAGTCAATGAAATGGAATTTCCCCAAGATATTCCAGAAAGTACCAACCCTGCCAACACTGACTTTAGTGCAATGAAACTGGTTGCAGACTTCTGGCCTTCAAAATTGTGAAATAATATATTGTGTTCTTAAGACACCAAGTAGTCTGTGGTAATTTGGTACAGTAGCTATAGAAAACTAACACAGTAATTTTTCTCAAGTAAAGAGAAAGACAATTGTAATGAATGGAAAGTTAGGACATCACGCACAAAAAAGAGAAAGCATAGAAAAATCAAAATTCTAGAAATTCTAGAACTAACATATAAAATGTCTTTTAAAAATCACTAGCTGGTCATAACAATTGGATGGAGATGACAGAGAAAGAATCAGTCAATTTGAAGATAATTATCCAATCCAATGTTGAAGACAATTTTCCAATCTAAAGAAAGGGGTGAAGAGAGAAGATGAACACAGATTTCTAGACCTATGGAACAATATCAATAGGTTTAACATGTGTGTAACTGGAGTCTCAGAAGCAGAAAAGCAAGAAAGTAGATCCAAAACTACATACTTGAAAAAGTAATAGCCAATTTCCCCCCAATTTGGTAAAATATATCAATTTACAGGTTCCAGACCTCAGCAAAATAAATACAAATAAAATCTTACCTATGCACATCATAGTCAAACTTCTGAAATCTAAAGACATACAAAAAAATTCAAACTAGCCAGAGAAAATAGCACATTTTATGTAAATGAATAGTGACTTCTTTTTTGTTTTTGTTTGTTTGTTTTGTTTTTTGAGACACAGTCTCACTCTGTTGCCAGGTTGGAGTGCAGTGGTATGATCTATGATCTTGGCTCACTGCAACCTCCGCCTCCTAGGTTTAATAGATTCTCCTGCCTTAGCCTCCCAAGTAGCTGGGACTACAGGTGAGTGCCACCAAGCACAGCTAATTTTTGTATTTTTAGCAGGGACGGAGTTTCACCCTGTTGGCCAGGATGATCGTGATCTCCTGACCTCGTCATCCGCCCACCTTGGCCTCCCAAAGTTCTGGGATTACAGGAGTGAGTCACTGCACCAGGCCATGAATAGTGACTTCTTAGCACAAACTATGGAAGCCAAAACATAATAGAACAACATCTTTAAAGTTCTGAAAGAAAAAATAATCTGTTAACTCAGAATTCTATAACCAATAAAACTATCCTTCCTTCAAGAATGAATGTAATCCCATGTTCATGGATCAGGAGAATTAACATGGTAAATGACAATACTCCCCAAATTGAACTATAGATTCAATGTCTTCCCTACCAGAATCCTAGGTGCTCCTTTACAGAAATTGTCAAGCCAATCCCAAAATTTATATAAAATTGCAAGGGGCTGAGAATAGCCAAAACAATTCTAAAAAAGAGAGACAAAGTAGAATAACTCACACTTTCTGATTGAAAAACTGACTGCAAATCAACAATAATCAAGACAGCATGCTATTAGCACAACGATAGGCATAAGGACCAAAGGAATAGGATTGAGAGTTTAGAAATAAACCTATACATCTAATTGAAACTCATTTTTTATGAGGGTGCCAAGACCATTCAATGGGGGAGAATAATTTTTTTCAGTAAATGGTCCTGGGACAACTGGAAAGTCACATGCAAAAGAATAAAATTTGACCTTTATATCATACCATGTACAAAATTTAACTCAAAATGGAAGGACTTAAATGTAAGAGCTGGAAGTATGAAACTTTTAGAAGAGAACATAGGAGTAAATCTTCATGACTTTGCATTTAGCAAAGGATTCTTAGATGCAGCACTAAATGTATAAGAAATAACAAGATTAATACATCGAGCAACATCATAATGAAAAACTTGTGTGAATCAAAGGACACCAAAAAGAAAGTAAAAAAAAAAAAAACAATGCACAGAAGGAGAGAAAATATTCACAAATTATATATCTAATAAAGGACTTGCATGTAGCTTATCTAAAGAGCTCTTACAGCTCAATTCTAAAAAGACAAATAACCAATTAAAAAGGAGCAAAGTCTCTGAATAGACATTTCTCCAAGAAAGATGTACACATGGTCAGTAAGCACATGAAGATGTTTGATACTATTAGTAATCAGGGAAACGCAAATCAAAATCACAGTGAGGTACCACTTCATACCCACTAAGATGGCTAGATTCAAGAAGTCAGATAATAATAAGTGTTAGCAAAGATGTAGAGAAGTCAGAACCCTCATATACTGCTGGTGGGAATGTGAAATGGTATAGCTACTTTGAGAAACAGTCTGGCAGTTCCTCAAATGATTAAACATTGAGTTACCATATGAACCAGATCCTAGATATCACCCAAGAGAAATGAAGCATGTCTGTACAAAAACTTGTATCACAAATATTTATGGCAGCATTATTTATAATAATCAAATGGTGAAAACAACCCAAATCTCCATTAATGGGCAAGTGGTTAAACAAACTGTGGTATATCCACACAATGAATTATTGAGCTATAAAAATAAATGAAGCATTGATACATGCTGCAACCTGTATGATGAACATTGAAAACACTATACTGACTGCAAGAAGCCAGTTACTAAAGTCTGTATATTTTATGATTCCATTTATAGGAAAGCCCAGAACAGGGCAATCTATAGTGACAGAAAATAGATTAGTCGTTGCTTAGGACTGACGAGGGTTGGGAGGATGTGGAGGTGATAACTAGAGGGTATTAGGTTTCTTTTGGGGTAATGAAAATGTTCTAAAATTGACTGTAGTGATGATTACACTTATTTGTGAATATACTAAAAAATTGAATTGTATGCTTTCAACAGGTAAATTGTATGATATGTAAATTATATCTTGATAAAGTTTTTTTTGTTTAAAAAGAAGAAATGTAATAAAAAGACATTTTCAGATAAAAGGAACTAAAAGAATTTATTGACAGCAGATCTGAACTAAAGAAAATTATTTAGGCTGAAAGGATATGATACTAGATGGAAACTCAAATCTTTCAGAAGAAATGAAGAACATTAGAAATGGAAAAAAAATCTGGGTAAATATGAAAGTCTACTTTTTCTTTTTAATTTTTAAAAAATACACAAACTGAAGCAAAAAAAACTCTATCATATTATAGAATTTATAATGCATATAGATAAAATACAAATTATATACACTATATGTATGCAGATATAATACAAATTACAGTATTTCATAAAACATGGGGCTGGGGTGGGAAGGTAAATGGGTCTCTATGAGTGCAAGGTTATTGTGTACATGTTTTGTGAAGTGGTACAATCTTAACTCTAAATAAACTGTGAAAACTTAAGGATGCAATCCCTAGAAGAGCCACAGAAAAATAATGAATGCAAAGAAGTGTAACTAAAAAGCTAATGAATACACTGAAGTAGAATTCTTAAAAATATTCAAATAATCTTTTTTAGAAATTGATCTATAAATCAATTATTAAGAAAAACCAAATTTGAGGAAACCATAAAATAGTAACCTTAAATCCCACCATATCAATAATTACCTTAATTTTTAATGAACTAAACACTATAATTAAATGGCAGAGGTTTTCAGAATAGATTTTTAGAAACAATTCAACTATATACTATCTATGGAGACACACTTTAAACAGAAAGAACACAGGTTGAGGATGTAAATAGTAACATAAGAAGGCAGAAGTGGCCATATTAACATCAAGTAAAATCGCCCTCAAGACCAGGAGTATTACCAGAGCAAAAAAGAGACTTTCATAATGATTATATGATCAATTCATCAGGTGGGCCTATATTCATAAATAGAAAAAGCTTTACATACATGAAGCAAAAATTGACAGAATGAAAGGGAGAAGCAGACAATTTCACATACTCGCTTGAAGATTTTAACATCCTTCGCTCACCAATCAACAGAACAAATAGCTCAAAAAATCAGTAAAGACAGAGAATCTGAACAACACTAGCAACCACCTTGACCTAGTATTTACAGAACACTACCTCTAACAGTACAGAATACATATTCTTTTCAAGGGCATATGGTATATCCTCCATGTGCTGAGCCATAAAACAAGTCTTATTGAATCAAAAAAATAATTTTTAAACATCATGCTATGTAAAACAAAGTAAACACAAAAAAGTACATTCTGTATTACTCCATCTACACTGAATTCTAGAGTAAGCAAGGTAAATCTTTAGTGACAGAAAGTAAATCAGTAGTTGTCTGGGGCTGGGGTGGGGGCAGAGGTGAATATTGTTTGGGAAAGAACCCTGCTGAACCTTCTGGAATGATGGAAACATTCTATATCTTGATTATTTTGATGATTACATGAGTATATACATCTGCCAAAACTCGTGGATCTGTACACTTAAAGTAGATGCATTTTATTGCAGGTAAATTACACTTGAGTGAAGTTGATTAAAAGAAAAGCAGATGTTTGGAATTCACACTGGGAAGTGACAAAGCTGGTTAGAACACTTGCTGGGGCTGGTTCCATAGCACTGAATGAATTAGCCGCCAATGTTTGAAACTTGTGAGATTTCAGGCAAATATCAGGACTTAGGCATCTCTGAAAAGTAGGAAGCTCTGGCCATGCTGAACCAAGCTTCCCCTGGCAAACTATGGCAGGAGCTGAGCAGCAGCTAACCCATGCAGTGGAGCACTCCCTTCCTGTGGCCACTCTGCCTGCTTCCCTCACTTAGTGACCCATCTAGCCCTGAAGGTTTTTGTGACCACTTAGCTAGGGTTAGTAGTGGTTACCACTTACTAATTTACCTGCTATCGCGTCTACATGTATCTCTCAGCATCTGACTTACACTCTTATCAGGCATAGATACATGAAGTTTTATTTTTATATTTGAGCACTTACTATGTGTAAGTTGCATTGCTATGCAGTTTGTGTATATTATCAAATCCTTAGAACAATCCTACATAACAAGTTCTACTATCACCATCTTGTAAATGAGAGAACTGACACACAAAGAGTTGAAGTTCATATCCCATTGGCAATAAGTGGCGGAGTCAGAATCTAAACTGTCGGAGTTTAGAATTGTCTGATTTTGGGGCTTGTGCTTGTCCAAGGACGCCCTACTGCACAATTCCATGAGCCATTCACAGTATAGTCCCCTGAGCTGTGTGGGCTCCAGGAGCTGCCACTTGCATTCGCTACAATGCAAATGGTGGCCTTTTATGCTAACTAGGGAAAGTTTCTCCTTATAAGATGAAAAGGATGAAATAGCTCATCTGCGGAGTGAGGGGAGAGGGTCCTTCTAGCTCTGATTTGATTCAGTCAATATTTTCTTAGCACTTACTTTATGCCACATGCTGATCTGGGTATAGAAGATACAGCAGTGAAAACATTCCCTGCTCTTATGGAGCTCACCTTCGAATGGGAGAAACAACCAATAAAAACATAAGCAAGTTATACAATTATATCAAAATATAATCTGATGCCAAGTGATGATTATTACTATGAATTAAACCAAAGCAGGGTAAAGACTCAGACAGTGACTGGGGATTTATTTAAGATAGGGAGGTCCAAGAAGGCTCTCTGAAGAGGTGACGTTTGAGCAGCCAGCCATGCGAAGCCAGACATGTGAAGGAGCCATCCATGGAAATATCTGAAAAAAGGCATTCCTGGAGGCTGTGGGAAGAGCAAAGTACAAAGGCCCTGGAGAGGAAATGAGCTGGGCACGTTTGAGGAACGACCAAAAGACTAGTCTGGTCGGGAGGGTGAAGGAGAAGAAGCTGGTATGACTTCACAGTCCTTGGGAAGGAGATTGATTTTATTCCATCTATTGGGGATAATGGTTGGGAATGAGAATTTGCACAGAAGGAGAGATGGGAGACAATAAGCTTAGGACTCTCTGAAGGGCAACCAAAGGGCACAGCACTCAACCCCAGGAGCAGCCGGCAACCCTCCTAAACAGTGTGTCAGTTGAAGTGCAGGCCGCAGTGCTCTCATTGTGGTTGTTTTTCCCAAAATACAGATGGCAGTAGCCTGGTTTCCAGCAGGATGCTGATGACATCTGGTCTGCTTTCGATAAATCCTACTCATGTAAAGTTTCAGCTCCATTTCAGTCACCAAAGCCTCTGACTCATTCTATCTGAATCTCAGGCTGTAGGATGTGCTGGACAAAGAGGGAAACAATGTCCCTGAGTGACAAAGTGGACACATTCCAGCTCTGCCATTCACCCATTCCCTTATGTGAATCCCTCCTCACTGCACCTCAGACCCTTCTCTATACAAGGGGGCCACCCAGGCCTAATTTACAGGGAGGCGCATGATAATTAATCAAGATCAGGTTGTTTGAAAACATTTTGCTCAGGACCAGTTAATGTATTTACTTGTTTGTTTTCTGTTTTCCCAACCATCCTGTAGACTCCCTGATAGCAGGATCCTGTCCATCTGGTTCATTGCAGCCACCTCAGGACAGAGCACAGAGCCTGGCACCCCGTAGGTGTGCTCAATAATTACTTGCTGAATTAGTAAAGAGTATCTGCTTATTAACCATCTGCAGATAGAATGTTGGATATGGCTTCAGGAACTTTTAGTTTCTGAATGTTACCAGAAAGGAATTTTCTCTGTCAGGCCCAAATGGCTACTGCATGGTTTGTCTGTGTGAAGGTGAGTAGGGAATGGTTATTTCCTTGTCAGTTTCTCTCTGAATGTGCACATTTGACTGTGAACCTGTTAACTCATCCCACCTGCCTTTGAATTTTCTACCCAATCTACTAATTTGGACAAGATAGATGACAGTGGCTAGTATCTATCCCCAAACCTACTATGGAGAAGAAATTAAATTAATGTCCTTAAGTGATACATTTATTACTAACTAGGGAATTTAATTTTTGGTAAATATTTATTGAGAATCGGGAAGGTGGGACTCAACATGGGTTAAGTCACCTACAGTCCCTTTCTTCAAGGAACTTAAATTCTAGTAGGAAAGACAGACATACATACATCAACTCATCATACAAATAATTAACTGCAATTGAAATCAAAGCTAAGAAGGACAAGCACAGATGCTACAAGTATGTCCATCAGGGCATCTGACTTGGTCCAGGTGTCAGGGAAGGTTTCTGTGAGGGGACAAGGTTTGAGCTGAACCTGAAAGATGAGAACAGAGAAAAGCTCTGAGCCAGGCAGAGGGAGCAGCCAGCACAAGACCCAGTCCTGGGAAAGTTGCATTTCTTGAAGATCAGAAAGGAGGCTGATGAAGGAGAAAGAGACATACAACGATATTGGAGGCTTGGCAGGGGACAGGTCAGGCAGGGCTTTGTGGACCATTGGAAGAACTCATATTCATTCTACAAACAATGTGATACCATCCATATGATTTCAGCCAGGTAGAGACAGGAGTACATTTATCCTTAGATATCACTTTGGCTGATGTTTCTATGAGGCTCTTATCAGTGTGTTCAAAACTGAAATCACAGGTTCGATCTTCACACAATCTTGCAAGGTCAATAGTGCAGTTCAAACTCTTCCCCCATGTTACAGATGAGAAAACAGGCACAGGGACACAGGGAGGGCTTGATAAAAGCCACTTGGCCAGACAGGGCAAGGTGTTTAACTCTGCATTTCAGCCTTGAGAGCAACCTGAATCTATCAGTGAATAAATGGAGTGTGGGAAGGTGTATAAGGAACTGGATATTAAAAGCAATTCTATGTTCTCTTTCCCCGAATCTCCCTGATCATATTCCTACAGTGGGGCAATCCAAGTAGACGTGAGCAGAAAGTCGGTTGATGGCAGACCTCACAGTGAATGACCAAGCATGTCCCCTCTTCCCAGCACCGAGAATTTGGAATTAACCTCCCCTGGGGAAGGCACATGCCTAAAACTCGTCCACAGCTTGGCTTCTATCTGCTACCACTCCAGGGTTCCTTATCTCCGGATGAAAGCAATTTTCTTCATTTCAAAATTAACAAAACAACAATGACGATAACATGCATTTGATACTGTTTTGTTTGTCTGCTCAGCGTCTAGAGCCCACCTCCTCCTTCTGGTAACAGCACCCTGACTTTTCCCTTGGGAAACAGCCCCAGGGTGAGCAAATTATTCATGGCCAATGAGGTTCAGTGTTGGCCTCTCCTTGAGCCTAAATCATAGTAGGTACTCAGCAGATGTTTGCTAAATTTAATAACAGTTATTATTTAATGACTGTATTAGTTCAGGACTCTTGGTAGCAAATGATAGAAACTTCCACCCAAGAGAATTTAATTGACTTGTGTAACAAAACATTTCTGTGATGGGACTGGCTGCTCTCCCACCAACAGTAGGTAGAAGTCTATAGCGATGCAAAGAAGGATGGTCAGAGCTTTGAGCTTAAGGAACAGAGGAGACAGAGATGGCAGCATCTATTTGCAACAACAGAAAGTCACTCTAGATAACCATAAGTGGAAAATGACAGAAGGGAAAGATCTTCAGTTTCGTGGGTTCAAAGGTAAGGCTATAAAACAGTGTTCAGAAAAAAGTGAGGGCCAAGGAAGACCAGGTGCAGGAATTACACTTTGCATCACACCACTGGGACACTATGGTTAGAACCCCAGTGTTGGCTCCTTGTCACTCCTTCAGCAGAAATTTCTCTACCTGTGCCTGCATGTTGCCCTCAAGACTCAAAGCCCAAGGGGCAATGTCCAATTGATTTGGTGGAGGTCCTATACCTTCACTCTGCCTGGATAAGGAGAGGTGTACCTGAGCCCTGACTCTTTTTAAAATTCACGTGGAATTCTTACAAAAAAAAAAAAAAAAGAAAAAGAAAAGAAAAGAAAATGGGGCTTGAATGGCTGGCAAACACATGACAAATGTCCATTTCAAGAGGTGAGCAGAGTAACAATCTATAGGGACCCTAAACTCAGATTCAGGGCCAACTGAGCATGTGTCCCTACTAAAAACATCCCATTCAGTTTTAGAGAGTACTCCTTTGGACGAACCATGTGAGATTCAACTGTAAGCTACCAAAATGTGAGAAACTTAGATTTTATTCTTTAGGTAGTTGGGGGCTGTGAAGGATTTAAGCAGTAGGGAAGAAACATATGACCAGACCTGCACTAAGAAAGATCCCTGTGACTGCTGAGAGGAGCAGGGAAGAAACTGGAGTCCCAAGAAACTAAGAGACAGATGCTAGTTCAATAAACCTAGACAATGGCTAAGGGCCTTGGAAGGAGGGGGGTGGAATTGAGAAATTTAGAGAGAAAAGGGCAGCAGGATTTGGTGACTGAAGTGGCTGAGTAGGAGGCAAGAAATCACCAAACTCCTGGCTTTGGAGACCAAACGTTCCTCTAACACCTCCTCCCAAGTGCTTCGTTTTTGTTAGCATGGAAAGGATATTGTAAAGGCCAAATTACACAACCCAAGAGGAAATCCAAAGTCAGACAGAGAGAATAATAGAAAGGACTATGGGGTTGGCAGTATGATTCATTATTATTCTTTAAGGTAAGGAGAAAAAAATAATTGATCCTGGATGAAGAAATTGGGCTTGGCTGAGCCCAGGGCTGTGGGAGGTAAGTCCTGCTCCAGAACTCCTTGGGGGCATGTGGTTGAGGGGCCAGCAGGAAGGAGGGGGGATGGTAGCTGCAAAGGCTTAAAAAGACATTTTGTCCCAGACTGGTGATGGGAAAATCTACAGGACGGGGTTTCAGTGCTTGATAGGGAGGATGCCACTGGCAACCCTCAGTGCCTTTCCTGCTGATGAGTGCCTCATTGCCAACTTACCCAGTTTAAAATAAATCTTCAAGCTAGCCTGGAGGTAACTCCGCCTGAGCTTTGTCTTTTGCAGATGAGGAAGTGCAGGCTGAAAGATCAAGCCACTTAAGAAGGTCACACAGACAGGAAGTGTGGAGTTCAAGCTCAACCTAGGCTCAAGATTCCTGATTCCAGTCCAGTTCCCCCAAGCCATCCTGCTTTTGGGGTTTGGGGTGTACGCCAAGTAGGATCTCTCACTGATTTGGCCCCTAGCACCATGCTTGATAAATATTTGAAGAAAGGGAGCTAATTTTCCATTGGTTTGGTATCAGTTGATCCATCAAGGGACCAGGATTAATTAAATTTCTCCTATGGGAAGTTAGAGCAGAGGAGAGGAAAATTAATGAGCCCTAGACAGGTCACAGAGACTTCTCTGAGAGTATCAAGGGGGAACTGGTTATGCCAGGAAGGGAGATGAGTGGACCAGGAAACCAGGACAAGAAATGCATGTGAATGGGTCTTCCAGTTAATTTTTCATGGTTTCCTAAGTGATGAGGCAGGAAATCCAAAAATTTTGATTGTGGTCTTTAAAGGATTTCTAGCCTCTCCATGGATATAGGATCATTGAGGACACGGAGTTGGGAGACTAAACTAATGCAATTTCTGACATAGTTCAATGGCCTAGGTCAGAGGCCAGCAAACTTTTTCTGTAAATGTCCAGATAGTAATTAGGCTTTGTAGACCAAGAGGCAAAATCTAGGATATTGTGAAGATGCAAGAGAGAAAAGAAAAGACCACAAAATTCTTATTGATGAAAATAAAAAAATAATAACAACTGAGTCCATTTTCTTGAAATACAGGTTTGCTGATGAGAAGATGGAATTATTTTGGAGGGGAATAATATTTCATTTAATTGGATTTCAAAATTAGTATTTTGTCACATCACAGTCAATTGTAAACATTTATCTGTTAGTGCTGATCTGCAATGGATTTACCATATTTTGTGTCTGAAAATGTCTTTCACACTGACAGCTGATAGGTGTGGCATCATTGTGATTTTCTGTGCACCAAGAAGCAGTGCTAAGCGATGAGACCTACTCATACATTTATGTATGTATCATTTACATACATAAACCATATGTAAATGAATGAGCCTTGCTTATTCCAGTAGAATTTTATTTATGGACCTGAAACTTGACTTTCACATAATTTTCACATGTCAAAAATGTTCTTTTTTTTTTCAGTCATTTAAAAACGTGAAAACCATCCTTAGCCCATGGGCCATCTCATGGATTCCATTTCTGTCTGTGTGGCCATTCTGGGTCTTGATACAAGCACAGAGGTTTCCAAAGGACAGGGCAGAGCTGCCTGCAAAGAACAACCTCCCAGACTGCTGAGACCAAAGCGGTGGGTAGGCCTGGGGGTGCAGAGTGTCGCTTTCAGAGCTACAGCTTCAAAGTGGCCCTTATCTCCAGACACACAGGTAAAGTGTGCCACCTGTTTATGAGTAAACTAATGGCCTAATCTCAGCTGGAGGCAAGGTAATGGGGCAAGACAGGGTTGGAGAACACTCAGGCCATGCTGCCCAAGGTTTAACCCTCTCTAGGCTCCAGCAAGTGAATGTATAAACATGGCTCCAACTGAAGGGCCAGCCCTAACCAAACCACAGTTTTCAGCTAATTCCTATAGGATGGGGGAGAAGCCTGCTCCAAACCAGGACAACTCCACCTCTTCATTGTGTATCCAATGGAAAGTTGGGTTGGCAGCTTTTAATAACTTAGAAATGGCTGGGGGAAAAATGTTCTGAATCATTTACTCATTCAGCAAATAACCTTGGAATACGTACTCTACGCTGGTCACTGATGCAGATATAGACTTGGGCAAAAGCCACGTCATCTGGCTGTGTTCAAGTTGAACAGTCCCTTGACCCAGTCACTGATGGAGATACAGACTTGGGCAAAAACCACGTCATATGGCTGTATTCAAGCTGAACAGTCCCTTGCCAGTCTCCGTGACAGGGCAGAGGGCATATTATTGTCCCCATTTTACAGAGGAAAGAGCTGTCAGACACAGTGTCACACAGGAAGGTAGACGATAGTGTCAATGTCCCTCATCTTAGTATAAAGTTGTCTTCTAAAAACTCTCCATTATTTATCAATTTACTGACTCACTTATTCATGATTTCTGCACAGTGATACTTATCCTGCATGAGACTCTCACACCAGTGCTTGGGGTGTAAGAACACAGGATTGCGTTCCCTTTTCTCAGAGTCTGTGTTCTTAGGGGATTCACTGGGGGCCACTTTCCAAACCAAGACAGCAAAGGAGCACTAGGAGAGGAGTGTTCTGTGTGGAGACTCAGTCATGTGATAGCTAAGAGATGGATCTTCCATTTAATACTTTGCCTTAGGCAAGTCACTCTCCTCAGTTTCCTCACCTGTTAAGTGGGTATAACAATAGTACCGACTTCACTGGGCTGTTGCGAGCACTGAATGAGATGACATGGAAGGTGTCTGGCACACAGTCAGTGCTCAATAAATAGTGATTACTAAAGAAAACCCATGAGGAAAGGCTAAAGGGTCTGGAATTCAATGGGACAGCTAATTTTGCTTGCTTTATTTTGTTCATCTCAAAGATTTGCTTTTAAATTGAACGTTTTGCACAGTTATTAAATGTATGAACTGGCCTTGTTTATACCTGTGATCTAGTTGAATCCTCAAAGCAACTTCTTGGAGTAGGCATTGTTAATTTCTTCCCATTTTGCAGGTGAGAAAACTAAGGATCAGTGATAGGAAGTTCTCCAAAATCACACAGCAAGAAAGGATGTGAGTTAGCGTCCTGGGCTGCTTGTCTCCACCCTGGTCTCCCTTTTGTTACATGATGGATGGGATTTGGTTGATATTTGGCTGTAGATTGGGCAGGAAAACCAAGGTTCAAATGGGTCAGTAAATGGCTCAAATGTGATGGGGGAGCCCTGATGGGAAGGGTTGTTAAACCTTGGAATGGGCGACTCCAACAGAAGAAGAACCCCTTGCCAGCATGACTTCCCCGCCATCTTCCTGGATGATTCACAATTCACAGTGGTCCTACCTATAGGCAGCAGGCCGGGGGATGAAAAAGATGACCAGCCACTGTCTTTACTTTCCCCAAGTTTCCCAAATGTTTTCCCCTTTCATTATTATTCAGCCAGTGATGACAAAGCTACTGGTGCTGCCACTGCTCTCCACACCGTCGCTCCCACTCCCACAAAGGAACTCTATCCTGCTCCATCTATGCACCATTTAATGCTGAATCACTCGGTGATGGAGTGATCTGGTGTCTGTTTACACAGAGGAAGCCCCTGCCAGAAGACCTGGTCAATCCAAGTCAAAGGCATCCCATCCTCAGCACATGCCCTGCCATGTGGCCTCCCTTGCCCACACAGGCATAGAATCTACCAGGGCTCTGCTTCCCACCAAGCTGAGAGGCCACTGGATTAGTTTCCTACATCTGCCTTAACAAATTGCCACAAACTGAGTGGCTTGAAACACAAAAGTTTATTCTGTCATAGTTCTGAAGGCCAGATGTCTAAAACCAAGGTGTCAACAGAGCCAAGCTCCCTCCGAAGGCTCTGGGGGAGTTGTTCCTGGCCTCTTCCAGCTTCTGGTGGCTCATAGAATTCTGGCTCGTGGCTGATAACTCCCATCTCTGTCTCTGTCGTCACATGGCCTTCTCCCCTTCTCTGTGTCCAAGTCTTCTCCTTTTCTGTTTTCTAAAAGGACGTTTGTCATTGATTTTAGGGCCCACCTAGGTAACCCAGATAAGCGCATTTCAAGATTTTTAACTTAGTTACATCTGCAAATGCGAGTTTTCACATTTTTCAATTCTTAAACTCAAATAAGGTCCCATTCACAGGCTTCAAGGGTTAGAGCATGGACATATGTCTTGGGGGTCACCTCCAGCCCACTACAGCCACAGAATCTTTCTCAGCATAGTGCTCAAATTAGTTGATGCACACAAAAAAGGATGCTGGCCCATGAAATGCAGGCCTTTCATTTATTTATTTATTTATTTATTTTTGCTCTCTGAAATTTTTATTGGCCTCCTGCTCCCCAAAGTGAACCCTGCTTCTCCTGGCTTAATGTCTCAGAACTTCAGAGTCACTGGTCTCAGACATCACTTTGCCATCCACTATCTGGTGGGTGGTGGTCTTTTGGGTGGTTTGGATGGAGTTGCTGCTGTCCAGGGCGTCATCAAGACTGAATTCCTCACCATCTTCCGGCAGGCGGTGGTAAGTGGCCATCTCAGCCTCCAGTTTGACCTTGATGTTCAGCAGGGCCTGGTATTCCTGGGCCTAAAGTTGCCCCTCTGCCCGGGTCTCTGCCAGCTCTGACTCCAGGTGCAGCAGGATCCCACTGAGCTTCTCCATCTGCAGGGTGTAGCGGGCCTCCACCTCCCTCAGGCTGTTCTCCAAGCTGGCCTTCAGATCTCTCACAGAGTCCAGGTCGATCTCCAAAGACTGGAGTGTATGTCTCTGCTCTGTTGAGTGTCACCTCAGCAACTTCAACCTCGGCGGACTGCGTGGTGACCACTGTGGTGCTCTCTTCGATCTGCTGAGACCAGTACTTGTCCAGCTCCTCTCAGTGCTTCTGAGCCAGCTCCTTGTACTGGGCCCAGTGTCTGCCATGATCTTGGCAAGGTTCTGAGATTTGGGGACATCCACCTCCGCAGTCAACCCACAGCTAGCAGTCTGGGCTTGTAGTCCTTTTAATTCCTCTTTGTGGTTCCTCTTCATGAAGAGCAGCTCCTCCTTGAGAGCCTTGATCTCTGTCTCCAGCTGCAGCCCAGTGACATTGGTGTCATCAGTGACCTAGTGGAGCCCACGGATGTAGCTCTCCACAGACTGGCACATGATCAGCCCTGTCTCATACTTGACTCTAAAATCATCAGCAGCAAGACAGGCATTGTCGATCTGCAGAATGATGCAGGCATTGTGCACAGTATTTGTGAAGATCTGAGCCCTCGGGTCCTCGATGTCTTGAAGTAATGGCCCCAGTAATGGGACCTGGGGTCCCTTCTCCAGATGCTCCCGGATTTTGTTCTCCAGCTTCCAGTTCTCGGTCTTCCAGCTCCTCACTCTGTCCAGGTAGGAGGCCAGGCGGTCGTTCAGGCTTTGCATGGTCTCCTTCTCACTGTGGATGCCTCCCATTCTCACCAGACCCCTGGCCATCCCCACAACCGGGTCCCCAGACCTCAAGCCGCTCTGGAAGTTGGTGGACATAGAGATCCGGGAGCCTGAGCCCCCAGCACCTGCATAGATGCTGGCTGCACTGCTCACCAGCCGGGCACCGTAGCTGGGAGTCTGGATGGAGCCCAGGGACTGGTAGTTGGTAGAGAAGGTGGAGAGAGTGTTGAAGCTCATGCAGTCTGGGAAGGAGAACAGGAGGACAGGATTCAGGCTTTGCCAACCAAGCCTTTTATAATCTCGAGACTAGATCAACCCTAGTGATTTCATCAACTATAAACTTCTATGGAGTGCCAGTTATGGAAAACCCTCAGTATCTCAACTGTGCAAGGGACCATTTACTGAAAACTAAAAGAGAGAATGTATCAGAAAGGGCCTAACATGGTGTCTGGCACATGGTGGCATTCAGTTAGTATTCTGAATACTGACTCTTCTAGACACCTTGCTGGGTCCCATAAGACATAGTCCCTGCCCTAAAGAAGAAGCTAGCAACACCACTGGTAAGAACATAACCTCAGGAGATCCTAAAGGGAAGCAGCCCGAGGGAAGTTTCTTTTGCAGAGAGAACATTCCTCCCACTCGAAATCACATATTTAACATCTGTCTTCCCCAATTCTTTCATTTTTTTTTCAACAAGTATGTTTTAGCTTGATCAGTTATGTGCCAAGCTCAAGAAATGAAATATTAAGCCAATGTCCCATGGGACATGGCCTACTGAAGGAGACAGGATTGTAAGGATATTCAACCAAAATCAAGATATAACTACAAACTCTAATGGGAAGAAGGAGCACTATCAGAGAGAAGCAAGGCTCTACTGTAGATCAGAGGTCAGGAAGCCCCTTTGAGGAAGAAACGTTTAAGCTGAAAGATGATAGGATTTGACCAAGCAGTGAGCTAGAAGATAAACTGAGACCTCAGTGGGGTAGAAACTATGTCTGTGTTCACTTCTGTCCCCCCAAAAACTAACCTAGTACCTAGCACATAAAAGGAGCTCAATAAATAGGTGTTAGAATGCATTTAATTAAAGTGTGGTTATCTAACCCCCATTTTACAGATGGGAACAGCAAGGCAGAGCACCTAAGCTTGCATTTGATAGGCATGGATTTCTGTGGACAAGGAGAGCCTAGCAACCAGCTTGCTGTGGTTGTCCACACCATCCTTCCTGCCTCCCTCAGTCCCCTCCCTACTTGGCTCAGGCTCCCTGAAGGAGGTATGTGCCAAACCAGGAGGAAAGAGGGGAGGAATGGGGGCAGTTGAGGAGGGAGGCCTCATTTCAACCTGGTACAAGGTGAACTATTTGTGGCAAGAACCAGATGAGCAGGCAGCCTGGATGCTCAAAAGTCATGGAGGAAAAATACCCAATTCCCAGCCAGAGCGCCAAAGAATTGTTCTTCTGGGACATCTCTGCCCTGTCATACACTGGACTCCAGGGCTGCCCTGACAGGACTGAACAGACCCCTTTCCCATGTTGTCTTCTCCCTGCCAGCCTCATTCTGCTCCCCGGATGTGTCCTGGATGATTCTCACACATTGTCCAGGCTCAGCTCAGCTGCCATGTCCAGCAAGAAGCCACATGCTCCTCTCCCTGTTGTGTTAGGTGTCCCTGCCCTGCTCCTCTCATAGCCTGAAGGTGCTGCCCTTGAGATATGTTGTGTGGTCATTTTCCGATGGTGAATTCATTCCAAGCAGCGATCATAGCCTGTTCTCTGTTGTGTGAACCCAGCACCAGCCCCTGAGCCTGGGTACATAGGTACCCTGTGAAAATTCAATGAATGGGCAAGTGAAGAAAAAAAAAATAAGTGAATGACACTATCATCAATCAATCACAACTTTTTTTTTTGTAAACAGTTGTATGTAAATGTCAGAACCACCATTCAGCCCCAGGCCTGCTTTGTACCAAAGATTGTCAGCACCCCTGTCCTACATGGGTATATGGTCTGCCAGAGGGTCTACAGGATGAGGGTGAAGAGAGATATACATGACACTGGAACAGCCTCCAGATGAGAATTTATTCTTTTACCATCATTGAGCCGCTGCTACTACATGCAAGGTGCTGCGCTAATGCAGTGGACTCAGGTATAAGACATGGCCTCTGCCTTCAAGGAGTTTGCAGTTTAATCAGGTCAGAGAAGACATATTGATGAGTGCTGGCCAGAGTGGCTGCAGGGCACAGAAAGGAGGTGGGATGGGGGGCACAGAAGGAGTAGGTAAGCCCAGACCAAGGTTGGCTTTGGAGAGAAATTGTCCCACAGTTCAGAAGCATGACCAGCTCTAGAAGCCAGGGACTGTGGGTGTACATCATAGCATATAGAAGATGTCTCCCTGCCCTGAGGCTGCAGCATCAAATTCTGCCTAAATACCTCTCTCTCTCTCTCTCACATACACACACACACACACACACACACACACACACATACATACATACATACATACACAATGGTATCCTGGTGGATGCTTCAGCCTCAGCTTTCCCCAATTCCCTCAGAGTCCTCTTCCCTCCCACTCCTGGCACCTTATTCTTCAGTCAGGCTGAGCCACCAGGAGATAGTTGAGGACAAGAGCCCAAGGAAGGACTCTCAGAAGCAGACCTTTCTTTCCATACCCCTACAGTCCCTCTAACCCACTGCCCTGCAGGTCTTTGAGAGCTTCCCAGGCCACAACTGCAAAGAAAGTCTGGTCCCATACCCTCTGCATTCGGGCTGAGGTCTCACGGCGCATAAGTGTCCAGAGCTCACCAAACCCTCCTCGTGGACAGAGTTGGTGCCAGGCTTGGCAGAGCTCCTTGGCTTGGCTTCCTTGGCTCCTGTAGGTGGAAGGCCCCTGAGCAATTGTGGTTCCTTCTGGGTATCTCAGCCAACCCGGAACTTCAGCCACAGCACCAGCACCCACAGGTAGCAATTGTGAAAAAGTAAGGCCCTGTGATGTCACACCTTAAGAAGAGTGCTGAGCAATTACCCACACAAACTCAGGCTGGGACTGGAGTAAACCTGCACTGCAGCACTGTGTGCCAAGAAGCATGGTGGCTGCTGACCACCAGAAGACCCCCATCCGACTGGGAGGCGCAGCCTCCCACCATGGCCTAGGGGCTGCAGGCTTCCCCAGAGAATATGGAATGTGGCACCCGAGCTCATGGGCAGGTGGGGGGTGTTTGGGCAGCATCCTGCTAGGGCCCATGGGGTTGGCTATGAAAGTTCCTGCAGCATGAAACATGCCTTCCAAGAAAAGCCTTTCCCACTGGAATCTCCTGGGCACAAGGATGTTTGCCCATGGTATTCACAGAAGAGTGGGAAGAGTGGCAGTATAATGCAGTGTTAGGTGCCCAGGCTTGAGAGAAGACCAGGCTCAAAGTCTAGCTTTTTCTCTTAACTAGGTAAGCTTGCATCTGTCTTTTACATTTGTGCGCCTCACTGTGCTGATCTGTAAAAGAAGGACAATGGCAACCCCGCAGTGGTCCCTGTGAGTTCCCTCCCTGTCTCCCTTGCAAACCAGGTATTGCCATTAAGATAACACAACATTAAATCAGCCTGAGATGAGTTTTGAAACAGCAATTCTACTGGTTCTTATTGCAGATCAAAGGTGAGAGCAATGAGTCACAAGAATGTATCTCTTGAAAGATAATGCATGCTCACCATAGTCCAGACAGTGTCCTTGGTATATTACAAAATCTCAGTTAATTTGTGTAATGACCCTATGAATACTATTATTCATTCCATTTTACAGATTGAGAAAGCAGAGATCAGAAAGGATGTGATTTTGCCCCATGGTGGCAGAAGCTGCCAGCTGTCCCTCAATACATAATCTTCCCTGTTCCTTAGGTGTAGACTCCCTGATTATTATCTGGACACATGGCCAACCAGAATAATGACCTTTCCTAAGCTCCCTTGCATTCACATGTGGTCATGTGATTAAGGTTGGCCAAGAGGGTTTGGGTTGCTATGATGTATACAGTTCCAGGAAGTGTCCTTAAAAGGAGCTAGGAGGGGAAGATTTCCCCTTTCTTGTTCCTTACTTCCTTCTGCCTGCTAGGATGTGAGCATAAGGGCTGGAGTTTCAGCAGCTATCTTGCTCTGTGAGGTGCAAGATCTTTGGGAAGATCTATGCAGAGCAGAGCCCGGGTTCCTGGCACTAAGCACTGCCATATCGGTCATGGACTGTTGCCCATCAGACATTAATGTCTATCTTATTTAGTCACTATTATTTGGGACCTCTTTTAATTTGCACATTACCTTAATCCCAACTGATATTCCAAAATCAGGTGGCAAGTAAGGGGCAAGGTTGGTATTTAAACCCTGCCTCTCTCATCCCAAAGGACTCTTAAATGTCTCTCTCTGTAATGTGCGAATGTATTTGGATGAGCTGGGGGTCCAGCCTTGAGGGTTTTAGCACCAGTCCATCATTTGACACTTCATGTGACTTGTACGCAGAAGTCACATGAGGATCTACCTTCTCTCCCAGCACTGGATCCCTGGTGACTGAAACTTAGCCCTGGGCCCCCCTACTGGCTCAAGGAAGACCCACACATCTTGGATCACTCACTTCAGGCCAGGGAGGCTTTCAAGGACTTGTAGGAGGTGATGGTGAGGAGTGACCAGCCTGTTAGTTTTAATATAGTCCTAAGAAAAATTGCTTAGAGTGCTTCTTTCAAAAATAGAAGCATTTGATTGAGTCCTGGCTTCTGGGGGTAGATAGATAGTCCCATTCCTATTATATCACTTGGATTGATTTACAGATTAATACCAGTTTTGGGAAAATCGCCAGCCTGTAGTACTAGACAAAAGAGACAGAGATATCATATACCAATGTCCACAGCCTGTGCTTCTGCCTTTCCAGTGGATTCTATTCTGTTATGGGTGGCAGTGGAGTCCAGGACTGGATGGGGAAGGCCTACAGCTTCCCCTGCCATCTTACTCTCCTAACAAGAGCTCGCTGTGGCCAGGAAGTCTGCATTCACTTGTTAAATCTTCTCCACAACCCTGGGAGTCCACACTATTATTACCCCCACTTAAGAGAATAGGGAAATTGAGCTTCAGAGAGGTTCACTACCTTGCAAGTATGCAACAGAGCCAAGATTTGAGCAGAAGTGTGTCTACACGCTGTGACCAGTAAGGGTTTTGTGTACACCTGGGTGAGGTGGGGGTGGGTTGGGCATCTGGGATGTTGAGTGCTTTCAGGGAGAAGACACTGTGTCTGGGGATGGACTGGGGAGAGGGGATGGTAAGAGCACATGTGAGATGGGAATCCACTCATTCAGTTATTCCTGGGCACCTGCTATGTCCAGGCACCATGGATCTCAAAATGAAACACAGCACCTTTCCTCAAATAGGGCAGCAGGAACAGGCACAGGTGCTATGGGACTCTTTGCACACACTGTGATGCTCACAGGAGACCCACCCACTGCAGTTTTCAGAGATCCCCTGGTGCCTCTAGGGATTCATCCTACCCCACGTCTGTGATGTCTCCAATTCACTTTACATACTGCACGGAGGATCTTTCTGAAGCATTGCTTTCTGGATAATATCTGAACTCCCTTCGTGCCCACCAGGGACAGGTCTGTGGATGCCTCTTCTGCGTCACTGTTCACACTGCCCACCCGGCTCCCCTCTGTGCACCCTTTTCCTGTAGGTTCCAGCCATGCAGGGTGCTGGGGAGGCACTTGAACAAGTATCATTGCTTCCTACCACTGTGCCCTCGGACACACAGTGCCCTCTCTGGAATGCCCTTCCCATGTCCAGCCGACCTGGCAGTGGGAAGTGACCACCTCATGAAGTCTTCTCTGTTCGCCTGCCCATAACACCAATGGCACACACCTGGCAGAGAAGCAAATCCCGATGACCCCACGTGTTCGGCTGACTTGGCCAGTGCCCATCTCTCTAGGTGCTTCTCATCATTGCCCATGTCCACCAGTTACATGAGTCTTCTCCAATGCCTGCTCTCTGCCTTCTCAGCAACTTCACACTTTCTGTTCTCTCTGCCTGGGGTGTTTTTCCCTGGGGACACCACACTTTGATTTTTCAGGTTCCAGCTTCCTGCACAAGACAGACTCTCCCTGACTGACCACCCTATTTAAAATGGAAGCTCCTTTCTTCTTGATCTCTGCACACTGCTTGGTTTTCTCATGATACCAGCACAATTGCAATAATTTTGTGGACGTCTTTGCGTACTTGATCTTTCTGCCTCCCTGCACTTTCCACTGCATTGAGGGAGGAGACCTTACCAATGATGCTCCCAATTGTATTTCTGGCCTTTGAAAAATAGTGCTTAATAAATATTCATTGAAGAGACGCTGGCTATGTGGGTGTATGAAATAACTACGTGGGGATATGAAATAACTCAGTTGATATGTGTGGATGACACTCTATGTAAATGACATTTTAATAAAAAGCAGATACCAAATGTATTGGCTACTTGAAAGAAGAGCTACAGCATGAATTTGCCCATGAGTCTTATTCTTCGTATTTTGTCACTGGTGTTTAACACAGAGTCTGACCCGACATTTCCTCCACTCTAAGATGCTCATGTTCCCATGATGTAAAGTGGGAGAAATCCGAGTCCATTACACTAATGTGCTCTTCCTTTATGTTTCCTCTCTGAAAGGCATCATTAAACCAATGGTACATCTTCAGATAGGTGACATATCTTAGAGTATTGAATGTAAAAAACAGTGTTTACGGAAATCACTCATTTAAATGTCGAACTAACTGGACTTGAAGAGGGATCAACTCTTAAGGGAGCTTGAAAAGGAGATTTTGGGGTTTCCACCCTACTTCCATCGCCTGTTTAAGGGGAACAGCCGTTTGAAAGAGCTACAGAGAGCACATTAGTGAAGACCTTGGGATTGGATCACTCGTGGCTGGACCCTGGTTTGCTGCTTGGCAGCTGTGTGACCTTGAGCAGAGTGCTCAGCCTCTCTGAACCTTAGTTCCTCATGAAAGAGGGAGCATCATCCATTCGTTGCAGAGCCCTGGTAAGGATTAAGTGAGATAAAGCTGGGGAAGTCCTTAGCCTCACAGCTGGTGTGCAGCAAGCCCTTAACGAAGAGTGGATATTTTTAGTAGAATTTTGCTCCAGCCCGGCCCCTGCACTGGGTCCTTGGCGCTCACAATCAGCCCACTGTGATTGCCACATAATGGTGTGTGTGTGAGAGAAGGGACCAGAGTACAGGGGAGGAGGAGGAGGTACTGCCCTGGGGCCTTGCACCCTCGAATTATCTTCCTCCCAGTCCAGCCAAGCTGTTTCCTTCCCTCTGCTAACCTTCAGTCCTCTGAGAACCCAGCTCTAAGCCCCAGGGGTGCTGGGAACAAAAGGGCACAGTCAACAATCATTTCAGCTCATGTCGGAACTTCTTTTCCCTCCAACATCCCTGGGCTTCAGAAGCCAGGAGAGGATTTCAGCCTCAAAATTGGAGCCTGCCCATCTTGTAGTCTCAGCTACGGCCCACCTGCCGTCCCTCTCTGAGTATCCTGAACTGCCTGGAATCCTGAGCCAGCCAATGCTGTTTTCACCTCTGAGCCTTTGCACTTGCCATGATCACCCCTGACGCCCTGCATATTCCACTTCCAGCCCTGGACCCTGAAATGGGATCTCCTTCTTGCCTCTATATTACAAGTGAGCCAACTGAGTCCCAGAGAAGTTTGGCAACCTGCCCTAGGTGACGCGGTGCCATCTCACTTCCAAGGGCATTAGGTGATCCCCCACGTCATTCACCAAAATAGTAGTCAAGAGGTCTGCAGAGCCCCTGGACGCCAGGCTTTATGTTCACGCTCTCATTAAGTGTCACGATGCTATGAAGTCGGTATTGTCCCCTCCACTTTACAGATGAGGACGCTGATGTGTTCAGTCACTTGCCTGACGGCACACATTGGTTGGCAGAGGTGGTCTTGAATCCCTAGTACCTTGGGACTCAAGCCGGTGCCCTAAACAACCTCATTCTACTGATTTCTGGGGATTAGCATCCTGAAATCGGGACATGCTGTTTTGTAGTAAAACAAAAGATTCAGGGCCTCAGGAGGAGCCCCAAAGAAGGTGGGCTTCCCTGAGCAGGCCAGACAAGTAGCACTTCTTCTTCCTCAATTCTTCCAAGATCCTTGTTTTTTACAGGATATAGTAAGGTTTTAGCCCTGAGGGCCCAAATACTTTGGTCACTTTGCAGTAGAAGTGCAGTTTTGTTTTTTTGAGATGGTGTCTCGCTCTATGGTCCAGGCTGGAGTACAATGGCACAGTCTCGGCTCACTGCAACCTCTGCCTCCCGGGTTCAAGTGATTCTCCTGCCTCGGCCTCCCAAGTAGCTGGGATTACAGGCACCTGCCACCATGCCTGGCTAATTTTTGTATTTTTAGTAGAGACAGGGTTTCGCCGTGCTAGTCAGGCTGGTTTCGAACTCCTGACTTCAGGTGATCCACCCACCTCGGTGGCTCAAGCCTGTAATCCCAGAAATGCAATTCCTAAGAGCACCAACTCCAAAGATAGCTGCCCAGGTTCAGATCTCAGCAACTCTACTTTCCAGCTTTGAGCCTTTGTGCAAGTGACTTAACCTCTCTGTGCCTCAACTATTTTGTCTGTCAAATGGGAATAATAATAGTATCATTGTTGGGATATTAAATGAAAGAGTAAACAATCAAAAAATGTTAGGTTGGAGGCTGGGTTATGTTTTGTTTTTCCTGATATGGAGCCAGACATTCATAAGGGTTCTTGCTTTCTTCAGGAGGCGGGTGCTGCAGCCAGGTAGCTGGAAACAGGGATGTGGAAACAGTCTCAGGGCCGAGTGGGGACAGCCAATTTCAGCAAGTGTCCCTGCCCAGCAGGGGAATTGCTGCTTGAGATTTGGAGGCTACCTGCTCAGGCCTGCCTGCCAGTCCAGTGAGCCGGCCCCTCTGGGCCAGGCGCCTATTTTCATTATCAAGGCCACATTCCTGGGATTCCTTGGTGACTAGGCACTTATTACAAGAGAATCAAAGTGCCAAAGGAAACTACTCATTTGAGGCCGAGACCTGGATTTTTCATTTTTATAATTGGCCCTTGGGTCTGCACGTCCTGGGGATACTGGCGGAAGGGAGCTGTTGGACAAAGTGTCTTTATGGGACCCCAGTCACCCCCGGGGGAGGGCGGGACTGGCCGCCTGCCAGATCTGCCGGACCCATGCAGAAGGCCCCCCAGAGGTCACGTTGTCGGGCCCCTGCCACTCGGCCTGACTCCTCAGCACCTAGGCCAGAAGGACAGGTGCTTACGTGAGAGCTGACAAATCTTTGTAGAAGGAGACAAAGACTTGGAAATCCCCTCTGTGTCCTCCCAATCAGCTATCTATCCAGCCCAGCAGTTCTCAACTGAGTGAATTTCCCTCCAGAGGACATTTGGCAATGTCTAGAGACATTTTGGGTTGTCACAACTGGGTGTTTATAAAGGGAAGGTACTGCTTGCATCTAGTGGGCAGAAGCCAGGGATGCTGTTGCTAGGGACTGAATGCTTGTGTCCCCCCAAAATTCCTATGTTGAAATCCTAACCCCTGATGTGATGGTATTAGGAGGTGGGGCCTTTGGGAGGTGATTAGGTCGTGAAGGGGAGCCCTCATAATTGCCACTAGTGCCCTTATAAGAAGGGGCCAGAGTGTTCTCTTTCTCTCTCCACCGTGTGTGGATACAAAGAGAAGTCAGTAGTTTGCAACCCCGAAAAGGGTACTCGTGGGAACCTGACCCTGCTGGCACCCTGATCTCAGACCTCTATCCTCCAGAACTGGGAGAAATACATTTCTGTTGTTTAGAAGCCACCAGCTATATGGTGATTTTGTATTGCAGCCGAATGGACTAAGACAGATGCTAAACATCTTACAAGGCACAGGGCAGCTCCTCATAATGAAGAATGGTCTGGCTGCAAGTGTCAGTAGTGCTGAGGCTGAGAAGCCTGGAGCTGGCCTCCATCCCATGCCCTGCATCGAGTGCCCACGCTTTCCCACCTAGAGTTCATGGAAATGTAAAAAGGGAGGATGGGCTGCTCAGGTGCATCCTTTAGGAAGACAAGAAGTGTAGCCCAGTGCAGGGTGGGAATAAAGGCCAAAAGACACACCTTTTTACCAGATGGACAGCAAGGGGGACACAACAGGGGATATGGAATCCTGCAGACCTGGGTCTGCACCTGGGCTCCATTCCCTAGCTGTGGAGCCCTGGGCAGGTCACTTCATCGGTCTGAGCCTGATTTGCGAAACAAGAGGATCATCCCCTTTGCAGTAAGGGAGGTACATCTGCCTCATGGGGTAGGTATAAGAATTAGCAGGGATGATACCTGTAGTATCTCTAGTGTATGCCTGGCACGCAGAAGGTTCTCCACATGAGTTTCCTCCTCCCTCCCGCTATGAGAACCTGCCTGTCTGTACCGAACTTCCTTCTTCCTGGCCTCCTAAGACCCATTATCTGCCCCAGCCAGATGAGGCCTCGCTGTCCCATTGTCTCCTTTGTGCCCTCGGCCTCCCTCCTCTCTTCCTCTCCAAATCCTCCCAGCACCAGGGCCCTTCTCCCTCTATAGCGCCCATGCAGCCCCACCCCCTGGCCATTCTCCTAACCCAGCACGAATGCCCACCTGGCTCAGACACTGGCTCCTGTGGGTCGCTCCCGGCTTTAGGAGGCATGAGTGTGTATTGGGGAGTATGTGGCATGCGCAGTGTGTGGTGGGTTTGAATGGCATGTACATACAAGTTCGCATGCGTACTGGGCATGCTTGCATGTGAACTCGTGTTTATGTGTCTTGTGTGGATGCCTGTGCCTGGAACTGCTTCTTTTTCCTTTTGTTTTTTCCCAGCCACTGCAGGCAATACGCTCGGTTCATTAGCTGAGAAGGGCCCTTGGGGAAAACTGGAGAGATGAATGTCTCCAGATTTCCCAAACAGTCTCATCATTCCCTCCCTTTGTGAAGGATGCCAGGAAGAAACCCATTACCATAGACTTTCCCCAGTCCATCCATCCTCCTTTTCTGAGCACTGACTCTGGCCAAGCCCTGTCTTAGACACCAGGATAGAGAGAGGAACCACACACGACCCCTGCTGAGGGTCACGGTGGAGGGGGGTGCTCTCTGGTCAGCCTGGCCACACCCAGAGAGTGGCACCTGCTTTTCAAAGTTGAAATACTCTTTAATGATTGGTATACAGCTGCTACTCTGGGCCCCGAGAGCACCCTGATTCCCCAAATCCAGCAGGGACCCTGCTCCGGGGCTGTGCCTGGCCTCCTTCCGTTGGCTCTGATTGGTGCTTCTGCCACACCAGTTGTTAAATACTTTTAATAAGACTCTTTGGAGACAGATGCATGATCATTCTGGAATTCACTAAGAGCTCCAACCGGAGGTGTCAAGAAGATGGAGCCACTAACCCTGCCTGCAGGATGTCAAAAAAATCTTCAGAAAGAAAGATTCTCCTCTGCAGTCATGAAAGCTGAGAGAGGGTCTGCACAGAGATAAGAGGGACAGGTCAATCAGGCACAGGGAATAAGAAGTGCAAAGGCAGGGCGGAGCAGGGCAGACTCTGTCGGAAAGCCACATGTTCCCGAGAGTGTGGGATGTGGGGATAACTGGAAAGGCAGTCAGAAAACTAAGCTGGAAAAGGCCTTGAATGCCAAATTCAGGCACAGCAGCTACCTCAGCCTTCCCCAGGACTGCGGAGGACCGTGTCAGTGCCATGCTGTAACCCAGGTCTAGGACTGGCTATATAGTCCATTTTAGTGCAAACTAAAAATCTGCAGTCCCTTTAAAAAAAAAATTAGGAATTTCAAGACAGCAACAGCAGAGCATTAAACTAGGAACAGGGTTCTTGTAAACACAGTTCCCCATGTGACTGCACAAGTTGTGTGCCCATTAGGCAGATGCCACCAGGACCACTGGTCTGAACAGATGTTCTGTCTGGGATTAGAAGAAGGTAGGCTGAGTCCACCAGGCCTGGGTGAGGAAGCAGGAAATGCCTCTGCAGAATTCTCCATGGCCTTCCTGGAGATCAGCCGCTTCCCTTGATAAGGTATCCGGTTACCATTCCAAAGGTGCTGTTTTCAGAGCGTTCATTCATCAGCCGGATTTGTGCAGCAGTTTTTGCTAATGCCTTGCCTGCCCAGCTGACCCTGCCACTGCTTCTGGCAAGTGCTGGCTCTGACCACTGGCCCGTGGCTTGAGAACCTGCCCGGAGCCTGCCCAGGTTCTATCTCACACAGGGCCTAGCTGGTGAGTGAAGGGGGCTTCAGTGGCCACCTCACCAGGTGCCAATGAGCCCAGTGCTTCTGGGAAAGCCACTGTGTCACGTTGCTAATTCCACTTTCCCAGAGAGGAGATAAGCTGCCAGATGGAGGTAGAAATGAACAGAGGCCTAACTGTCCTTTTGATGCAAATTGAGGCCTAAATCAAAGGCTCCTCTTCTTGGGGTTAATAGAATCATTTGGTTAAAAGTTTAGAAGCATTTCACCACAACCTCGGTCCTCAGCAACCTGCCCTCAGTATTTGCATATGTTTTGAATGAAAATTGTCAGGACCATGCAAACTAGATAGCTAAATGTGTCTTATCAGATGGCCGTGGGGGGATCTTAGGGGGAACAGGAGAGAAACACAGGTCAGACTGAGGCTCTTGTGTGGCTCTGGACCTCAGTGATAGCATCTGCACCAGCCCAGGCTGATAAGCAGCTTTCTCCATTTCACCTGTGCCTCTGTGACTAACAAGCCACCTGCAGAAACTCAGAGACTTGGTGGGACCTAGAGAAAGATAAAGGACTCTTTATATCCCTCCAGATCCCAGGGAGCTCAAGCATGAGGAACAGGGTGAGGGTGCTGCTGCCCCTAAAAAGGGTTTCCCTCAGTTGATCCATTACTCCATTAATCATTAAGCACTTCATTCAGTCATTTCTTCCTTCAATATTTCAACTGTCTTTACAAATAATACCTATCTCTAGGGGAAAAAAAATCTGAAGGTAAATACAATCTATATTTTCTTATTTATCACATCACATGCATCACAAAACATCTTTGCAGGAAAAATAATTACAACAGAGATTTGCCAAGTGAAAAATAATGACTCTGAAGCTCCCCTAATTCCATCGCCCAGAGGGTTACCACTATTAACTTTTGGGGCTGTGAGATCTTCCAGCCTCACCCCATGCATTCAGACACATGGAACTTTGTTTTACTGTCAAGCACATTACTATTGCTTTCTAACTGGTTTCTTTCTTTTCTTTCTTTTTTTTTTTTTTTTTTTTTGAGATGGAGTCTCACTCTGTCTCTAGGTCAGAGTGCAGTGGTGCGATCTTGGCTCACTGCAACTTCCGCCTCCCGGGTTCAAGCCATTCTCCTGCCTCAGCCTCCTGAGTAGCTGGGATTACAGGCACGTGCCACCACACCCGACTAACTTTTGTATTTTTAGTAGAGGTGGTGTTTCACCATGTTGGCCAGGATGGTCACGATCTCTTGACCTTGTGATCTATCCACCTCAGCCTCCCAAAGTGCTGGGATTATAAGCGTGAGTCTCTGCACCTGGGCAACTGGTTTCCTTTTACTGTTACTTTCACTAGCCGTGGTATTTCTCCATGGGCAGCATTCGTGGCATTTGGGTGTGTAGGACTGCCCCTCACATAGTGAGCACTTGCTCATGAATTGCCAGTGTCACATTCAGATTCTTACGGCAACCAGAAGCTCCCCTGCTTCCAACGTGTTTGGATTCACCCTGGGCTGGGGAGGTTAGCGATACTGTGCTCAGACCAAACATCTCCTTTCTGCCAGGTGCTCTGCTAGGCCCAGGGGATGCTGAGCTGAGCAAGATGTAGTTGAAAACCAAATAAGTCATGTGTTCCAGCTTGCTGGGGTTTTGCAAAGAAAGCAGCCACCCCTCCAGTCATATAGTTTGCAGGTTGGGATTTGCTTTTTGCTTTCCAAAGACCCTTGAACAACTTCGCATTGCCCACCGCCCTTCAGAGCTTATTTCTTCTTCCTGCCGGCCTGTAGGTTCCAAGCTCATTGTAACTAGCCTAAATTGCTTTTGGAATGGGAAAACACAGTAAACTTATTTTTTACAAAATTTGTTTATCAGATATTAAAGTGCCCAGTACTTGGGCAAGCACTGTATGAGAGGTAATAGATAGGGAAGAAAAATCTTCAAATCTACTTGCAAAACAAGGACAATCCATTTTCATTTCAAGCTGCTTAATATGTTCAAGGGTTAGAGAATAAGGACAAGAAAGCCTATGTATGTTTTACAGGATGAGTCTTGTGTCACAGAATTGTTCAGGGCAGGCTTCCCGAGATGATTGATAATGTGATTCAGAGAAGCTTCCACCTACCCCAGGACTACGAGGTGGGCACATCTCTTGTAATAGAAATGATAGTGATGCCATAAATGGCACCATTACACTTATCATTAACTTAGTTTCTCTTGCATGTGGGGGCTTTTACACGTCCTGATGGCAACGACAATGGCGATGACTTGACGTAATGAGCTTTAGTGCGACGTTGTGTTACATGCAGTAAGCATGCAGCAGTGGAGAGGGTGTTTATCTCACTTCTTTCTCATAATAGCCCTTTTAGTAGGTGTGATCTTTCCCGTTTTGTCTGCTAGAGACCAGAGTTCAGTGAGATTCAAACACTGCCATAGATCACAACAGCTACCAGATGGAGGAGCTGGGATTTGAACCTTCCTCCCCTAAGAGCCAGGATGAAGTGGGTTAGGGCTTTGCTGGAGTTGCTTGGCTAAATTAGGGGCTACACCAACCCAGTTTTTCTTCCTAATGTTCAAGTTTCTTTGATGGGTTCATTTCTATGGACTTTCCTCAGTACTTCCAGAGACTGACTTGCTATTGTTTGCCATTTCTCACCCCTTGGCTTTGGTTTGAGTGGGAAATCCTCAGCATTCGATCCTTTGCTGTTCAGCTTTAATTCTATCCCAAACTAAAGGCCTCTTAACTTTCACTTGACTTTTCTCAAGCTCTTCCTGTTTCTGTCTAGATCAAAGCCTAGTTTGTAGCCTGATGTAGCCTGAATATTGAAATCTATCCCCTCGGGCATACCCAGTTACTAAATTTGTTTCAATGTTTTTGAACATTAGTTTTGGAGAAGGAACAGCCAGAGTTTGCTTTGGACCAAAGACTCCTCACTTACTGGGACTGTCATAATCTTCAAGAGTTTTCATTTATCTCTATAGCATAATTCATAAATCCTTCCTACTTTTCAGAAGAAGGCACATTGAGGCATTACGGTGGGCCCCCCACTGCCTTTGACCCATATGGTCTTTTAAATACATTTAATGAATTGTCATCATTCAAAAATCAAGGGGTTTCACATAACAAAAGCGATTTCCTGTTTCTGCTTGAAAAGGATCTAGGCATATCCAGAAGATCTGGAAGGACTAGGCCTGCATTTTGAGCCCCTGAATAACAGTTGCTCCCTATAGATAGCCATGTAGTCCCCACCATGAGCCCTCGGTGTTACATCTAAAAAGTTATCACCAAACTCAATGTCATCTAGATTTTCTTCTATGTTATTTTCTAGTTTTATTGTTTTGCATTTAACATCTAGGTTTGTGAACAAGGTTGAGTTAATTTTTGTGGAGAGTATAAGGTTTGCGTCTAGATTATTATTATTATTATCTTACATGTGAATATCCATTTTTATGGCACCATTTGTTGACAAGCCTATCTTTTCTCCCTTGTATTACCTATGCTCCTTTGTCAAAGACCAGTTGACTATATTTGTGTGAGTTTATTTCTGTGATCCCCTTTTCAGTTCCATTGATCTATCTGTCTATGCCTTCACCAATAAACAATGTTATGATCCTTTTTAGTAAGCTTGAAGTTGGATAGTATTAGTTCTCTGAATTTGCTCTTCTCCTTTAATATTGTGTTGGCTAATCTGGGCCTTTTGCTTCTCCATATAAACTTTAAAATCAGTTTGCTGATACCTGCAAAATAACTTGCTGATTTTTTTTTTTTTTTTTTTTAAGATGGAGTTTTGCTCTTATTACCCAGGCTGGAGTGCAATGGCTCAATCCTGGCTCACTGCAACCTCTACTTCCTGGGTTCAAGCAATTCTCCTGCCTCAGCCTCCCAGATAGCTTAGATTACAGGTGCCCAACACCACGCCCATGTATTTTTTTTAGTAGAGATGAGGTTTCACCATATTGGCCAGGCTGGTCTTGAACTGCTGACCTCAGGTGATCCACCTGCTTCAGCCTCCCAAAGTGCTGCAATTACAGGCGTGAGCCACTGCTCCTGGCCAACTTGCTGAAATTTTCTTTGGGATTGCATTGAATCTATAGATCAAGTTGGAAATAACTGATATTTTGACAATATTGAGACGCTCTTTCTATGAACATGGAACATCTCTCTATTTACTCAATGTGTTTTTCCCTGAAGAACCATGAATTCAAATTAAAACAGATACAAACAGAGCTGATCAGGTGCATATGAATGGGAGGTGGAGAGAAGAGGTGCCCAAGCCCAGCCAATTAAAACTGTGTCCTTGACCAAACTTCGGACAGGCTCTTCTGTGCCCTCTTTTAGACCAGGCCTCATCCTTAGGCCTTGTCTTTGGCCTTTCTGGTCCAACTGTAGCAAAGATCCTGCTAAGTCAGTTTTCCAAGAATCTCCATATGCTTGCTATTTGAACACTTTCATTATCTGTTCAAATTCCTCATTCCCCATCTTTGATGTTTAAGTCTTTGGCCTGCCTTCAGCAGAAATTCTGTTAAGTTGGTTTAGCAAGAATCCCCTATCCCTAATGTCTCCTCCTAATAATTTTCCATTCAATGACCCCCTCACTCTGGTCATTGACTAGAAATCCCTCTGTCTTTGCTGTATTTAAGTCTTCCTTACCATGTTAATGTGTCAGAATAATTTTCTTCTCTAACACAGCTCACTAGGACTCTGACACATCTCTAAGGAATCCTAGGGTACCAGCAACACTGTGTGAAAATCTCTGGGTGCTTCCAGCTCTGAGAATCCAAGAGTTTTGGTAGGGAGCCAGGGATGAGATGACTTCATGGCACTTAAAACTTCTGTACACACTCAGGGGTATATTTCTGTCTTTTTCTCTTGGGAATTCTACCTGTGGAGTTGGAAGCACTATTTTTTTCTCTTTTTTTTTGAGATGGAGTCTTGCTCTGTTGCCAGGCCAGAGTGCAGTAGTGTGATCTTGGTTCACTGCAACATCCGCCCCCTGGGTTCGAGCGACTCTCCTGCCTTAGCCTCCGGAGTAGCTGGGACTACAGGCACACACCACCATGCCCAGCTAATTTTTGTATTTTTAGTAGAGACGGGGTTTCGCCATGTTGAAAGCACTATTTTTGTTGTTATTGTTGTTGTTGTTGTTTTTGAGACAGAGTCTTCCTCTGTCATCCAGACTGGAGAGCTGTGGCACAATCTCGGCTCACTGCAACCTCCACCTCCCGGGTTCAAGCAATTCTCCTGCCTCAGCCTCCCGAGTAGCTAGGACTACAGGCATGTGCCACCACGCCTAGCTAATTTTTGCATTTTTAGTAAAGATGGGGTTTCGCCATGTTGGCTGGGCTGGTCTTGAACTCCTGACCTTAGGTGATCTGCCCGCCTCAGCCTTTTAAAGTGCTGGGATTACAGGCGTGAGCCACTGTGCCCAGCCTGGAGGCGCTATTTTTTATAGATTATAGTTTTACTATTGTAATTGTGATCAACATTATTCTCATTTTTTGAAGTGAGGACACTGAGACTCAAAAGACTTGCCCAAGGTCATACAAAGAGGAAGTGGCAGAACCAACATCAAAACTCAGGACTATTATTTAAATTCACATACCATAACCTTTGAGACCCAACTTTGCGTCTGGATAAATAGAGCATCGATCTTTTAACACTTGCTGTTGCTAAGTAATTTAAAAACATGGCTCTCTATTAAAGTAAACACTGATATTTTATGGATTAGAATTACGTGGTACCCAAAATCATGGAAATTAAAATACAAGCGATTTCAGAAAATAGGTTGGGGATGTTTCTGGCATTTAAAGAAGACAAATATTCAAGCTGATGGATATCCCAAATACACTGATTTGTCCTTTACAAATTATATGAATGTATTAGATTATCACATGTACTCCAACAGAAAAAGAAAATAGGTTGGATACGGATTACTCCTGGCTCCTCCAAGAAATATTCATTCATTTCCCTTTGCTCCTTAAAGTTCTTCAATGGAAAATTGTGATAAGCAGTGGATCAAATCAAGTCCATTTTGCAGATGAAAAAAACTGAGGCTCAGAGGTACTGTTTTCATTAAGCATTGTTACATCCATTTAACTGATACTTAGCCTTTAAAAAAATCAGAAGCACATATCATTTCTTGGTTTATATTGAATTTAAATCCTCTTTCTAAGTCAATAAATTTTTTTGGCATTTCACATGCAAGCACTAATAAATTCTGAGAGGGAAGACTTCCTGCCCTCATAGAACTTAAATTCCAGAGGCTCAAGTGAGTTTCAGATTAGAAAAGGTCTTTGGGCAAAATAAAGGTATGCTCAACACTCCCTATTACTTCATATTCTATACTGTATAGCAGTTGCTTTCAAAATGTTGTCCTAGGACCTCTGGAGGCACCAAGACCTTTTCAGGAGATCTGTAGGATCAAAATTATTTTGATAATAATAAAGTTTTTTTTTTTTTTTTTTTTGCTGTACTGACTTTTGAACTAATAGTGCAAAAGTAATGAAAGGTAAAACTGCCAACTCTTAGCAGGAATGGAGGTGGTAACACCAGACTGCACTAGTGGTCACTGTATTCTTCACCATTCACCTGAATGGGACAAAAAGCTAGTTTCACTCTAGAATGCCCTTGACGAAGCAGTTGGAGTTCATGTGTTTTTAATACTCTGTGTAATGAAACAGGAAGTTTCATTACATGAAATAAAGCACTCATGCTGCATATGAGGTTTCGCTGCATACTTGGCTTGGCTGTAGGCAAAGTACATTTGCCATGACTTCAGTTGCAAGCTGAACTTGCTACTTCTTTCAGCGGAACATCATTTTTACTTTGAAAGAACAACTGGCAGATGACTATGGTTTTTCAGTCTTGAGTATTCCAGACATATTCTTGAAAATGAAACAAAATAAATTTGTCAACTCAAGAAAACCTGACAGAATTTGTTGCATTGACAAAATTAGAGCTTTTATGCAATATATATAGAATTTTGGAAAACTTGTTTCTGCCACTGTGAGCTTGTACTTAAAATCTCCTGATGACATTAGGGGCATTCTTAACTATTTTAAAAAATATATTATACAAAGGCAATGTTTCAAAATAACTCAGTGCAGCAGCACTCATATTTCCTCATATATTGCAACCAAAGCAACATATTACAATAGATTGAATGCAGATGCCAATGAGAATCCAGCTACCCTCCAGTAAGCCACATGTTTAAAAAGATTTGCAAAATGTAAAACAATGTTATTGTTTTGTTTCAGAAAAATCAGGTTATTTTTCATAAAATACTGTCTTAACATGTATCATGTTTATTGTTTTTCATATGAATAAATTCATGTTTTAAAATTTATCAATTTTATTTCTATATAGTAGCTAGGGATTCATATAAGTCACTTAATAACTATTTGAGAACCTCAATAATTTCTAAGAATGTAAAGGGATCCTGAAACCAAAATATTTGAGAACCACTGCCAATGGTAAAGAAGGGAGGCTTGCATTGCTCCAGTATTGCCCAGCTGTGCCCAGACCCTTTCAGGATTGTAAATGTCTCTCTGGGCTTAGGCTGTGATGAGGGCACTTGGAGGCTCCTTTGCATAGAGTCCTGGCCAAAAACAGATGGCAGACTCAGAAGAGTTCACTCAGGAAAGTGTAATGGCCTACTTACTAAAGTCTGGACCAGGCTTAAGGACAGACACCAAGAAAGGTAAGAAGGCACCCAGGTTGTTTATTGTGTGATGCCCTTGCCACTCCCGGGGCCAGAATTGGCAAAGGAGGGGGTGATCACCTGTACCGAGCCATGTCTGTAGCGGTAGAATAGACCTGCAGTGCCACAACTGTGGTCTTGAATGATGAAGCACAGCTACCACCAACCTGTGGCCTAGAAAATCCTGAGATAATAAATGCACTAAACTCTTTCTCCTTTGGCCCTTCAAGCTCCTTTTGGTGCCACCAGTTAGCTGGATCCAGCCAGAAGCCAGAGGGAAAGGATCCTGACGGTGCAGTCCAAGGAAGCCAGCCTCCTGGGGCTTGAGCAGGATGGGGAAGCAGAGATAATATTGTGGACTGAATGGTGTCCCCCAGATTCATGGGTTGAAGCCCTAACCTCCAGTGTGACGGTATTTGGAGGTGAGACCTTTGGATGATAACTGGGTTTAGTTGAGGTCACGAGGCGGGGATTAGTGCCCTAATGAGAAGAGAGACACTAGTGCATGCTCTCTCTGTCATATGAGGGCACCATGAGAAGGCACCATGAGCCAGGAACCCGATCATGCTGGCACCATGATCACCATGCTGATCTCAGACTTCCAGACTCCAGAAATGTGAGAAGATGAATGGCTGTTGTTTAAGCCACCCAGTCTATGGTATTTTATTCTGGAGCTGAAATGGCTAATACGGTATGGTAAAAATGGGGGCGAGGGACCTACGGAGAACACCTAGCACAGAGCTGACGTGGTTTACTATAACCTTGAACCACCTACTGGGGTCACAGCGGGTGATGCCTCACAGCTGGTCTGAATGGATCTCGACAGTCAAGGGCCACTGTCCGCAGTTCCATGCACCCTCAGTAACTGCCTCTAGGGGAATGACTGGCTAGAGGTTTACAAATAATCATGACAATAGCAACACCACCACCCAGCATTTGTAGATCAGTTACTCTTTAATCTTATCTCATTATCTGACTTACTCTTCACCACAGTCCTATAAAGCAGGAATAATTTTTAGCCCTGTTTTACTGATGAGGACACTAAGGCTCAGTGAGGCTGAAACACCACCTTAAGTCAGGAGCCAGATTTCCGACCAAGGCCATCTGGCTCCAGACTCCTTGCTTTTCTACTCTTTACTACCATGACAGCTTCTTTAGCCTTCTTAGTGAGGGAATCGAGTCTGGTCTTCCGAGTAGTGGTTATATATTTAATTCCATGAACCAAAAGACTTTAGTGTCAAGAATTGTGAAGGATCTAAGATTTTGCTCTGCTTTCATGCTAATAATTTTATCTACTTCAGTCTCACGGATGTTGTCAGAAGATACAAGACTCTTGGGTCAGAGACAAAAGACAATTATTCAAAGCATAGCAAGTAGCATGAGTTCATATTTACATCAGTTTCCCTTGCCCCAATTTCCACAGAATGAAGTGAAAAGGGCCAGGTAACTTTGCATATAGAGGTTACAGAGGGTAGTGTGTTCCAGGAGAGGTTACCAAGATGAGAGAACCCAAATATTTTATACTGAGCAGTAAGCCTATCTGACCTTTACCCCAGTGGGAGACATTCTGGATAGTAAACAAATCTGCACTCTGCTCTGGAGAAAGACACTATATCTGTCTCTGTCTTCCAAGGCTGCTCCTTACATAAACATCCTTGAAAAGACAAAGGTAGCCAGCTGGTAAGAGACACAGGAGACCCATGGAGAACTGTCTTCTAATTCTCAGAATTCCCCAGACTTGCTTGCGCACATCACCTAACTGGATATGTCACCTTGTCCAAGTCCAGGACAACCAAGGTCCTGGGAGCACCTTGGAGCAGGGAATACAGTGGCTCCTGTAACTACGACAGCTCCACTAATGCAAACTATATGACAAGTGAGGAACATTAGATGACAGTCAGGCTTCAATTTAAGTAAACTTAATTTTAAAAATATAAACTTCCTAGAGGAAGTTGTGAAGCGAGACTTCCATGCTCTTTGTTCCTGCGGCTGTTGTTGTTCTGTTTTAACAAGTTAATCCTTTGGTGGATTTCCAATAAGATCTAATTTGCAAAAAAATGCGTTTGACACCAAATATTTCATAACCCATCTAAATACATACGCTGGGCCAATTTGTGTTACTATAGAACCACCTGTCCTTACTTCATGCTATTCGTCGGAGTATAACAGTGCATCTTAAACTTGAACGTGCAGAAGAATCACCCCCTGGGGCTTGTTAAGACAGATTCTGATTTAGTAGGTGTGGGATGATGTCTGAGATTCTGCACTTCTATGAGCTCCCAAGTGATGCCATATTTTGAGTAGCAAGAGATGAAAACACAGTAGCACTGTCTTATATGGAAGTTAGGCTTCCCTAGAACATAAAAAAGCAAGTGAGGAGGGGCAGACTTTTGCCAGCCACTCTGTGGTTGTCATTAGTGCCTGCCTTTGGGTGGGTGCTTTCTTCTTTAGCACACGCTCCAGCCCAGTTGATTCTTACCTACTGTACAATCTGCACCACATTATGGTCCCGTGTGTCCTCCACCCCACCACCCAACCCCTGTTCAATTACCCAGAGGAGGCGGGAAGGAGGAGTTTTCCATCAACTCTTCCCCTCCCCTTTGAGGGCCAAGGGGAGGCTGGGCCACCCGCCTCTGTTTACTGTAAACACGAGGAGCTGCTGCTCAGGCTTCCACTAACCCTCTCCCACCTCCCAGGGCTTCTGTTGGCCCAAAGCTCCTGGAGGCCACCTTTAGCCTCCATCTCTCCCTAAAGCCCTCATCTAGGGCTGACCCTGGAGGCTGCATTCTAGCCCCAGATCCTCAGAAGGGGAGCTGCAGAGGTCTTAGGATGAGTCTGCTGTATCCAAACTGACACAAGTTTTCTTGTGCCCCCTACACATTGGAGACATCCCTTTCTCCTGCCCGCCCTCCCTCCTGTTCACTTGACTTCTTCCACCTTTCTGTAGTAGTCAACACTCTTAGTTAGAAGTGACAGATATACTGCACAAACTAGCATTAGGAGAAAATATAAAAGAATAAAACAAAAAACCAGTGACTTACAAAACCAAGAAGGGGCTTCAGGTTCAGCTAGATCCAGGGGTTCAAATGATAGGGTCAATGCTTGCTTTCTCCATCCCACTGTGCTGTAATCATTGTCTCCTACCAGATTGCATCCAAGAATCTTCAGCTCTAATTTCATATTCTCTCAGCCTAGTTAACGTGTCAATAAAACAGGTTCTACCTGAACCAAATGAAACTGTGATGTCCACAACACACTTTCTCTTTCCTTCGATCCCTCTTTCCACCTCTTATTCCAATGTAAATAAGGTGAGGTTGCTATCTTTTGTCCTCAAAGATCTTATAGTCTAATGGGGAAGGCATGGGGTATATACCAATAACTAAAACATTCTATTATCAGGACCATGGAAAAAAGTATGCGCAGATTCTGCACACTTTTGTTGGGTTCCCAGTACATGCCAGTTCTACACTACTCACTTCCATTTCTGTAACCTGAGCTGGCCCACGAGTGTGTGCAGTGCCAGTAGCAGGAAGAGCTGCCAGGGTGCTGCTCATGACAGCGGAATCTACACTGGGCCATTTAGGCTCACTGAGGCAGTGTCCCAAGCAGGGATCAAGGAGAACGGGGAAGCCCTAGGCACCTCCAGTGGCTCTGCCTTCCCATCCAAGCATGTCCCAGCAGGAAGATAAGGGGCAGTGCAAGGGGAAGGGAAGGGAGATGGGGCAATAGGCATACATTGTGAGCACAGCTGGGCATAAAAAGTGATGGGCCAGGACTCACGCTGCACTGCACCCACGCAATATAAAACTCCTAAACTCATGAGTGTCTTGCATGTGGAGACCAAGAACGGCTCTAGAGAGGTTCATAACCACCCTGAGAATGTATGCAGCAGGTCATAGGAGTGTGGAGGGTGCAGTTTTTGGGGAGATGGTTGCTAGCTTCCATCACATTCTAAAAGGTGTTCACTGCACCTTCATGATAGACCCATAATCTGACAGCAATACTCCAATGCTGCTGCCAACCCAGTCCAAGCCACCTCCCCTTGTAGCTGTCCTATCTTTTCACCTTATCTCCAGGCCTCAGTTCAAGGGCCTCCTCTCATCTCTATCTCACTCTAAACTCCTCATGCCAGCCTAGTTTCAAACCTAGTTCTGCCTACTAGCTGTGTGATCTCTCTCTCTAAGCCTCAGTTTCCTCATTTGTAAAATGGCCTGGTAATAACAATCTTGAGAGCAAAGGCCTCATTAAATGGTGGCCATGGTACCCTTCTTCTCTCATCCTTCTGCCAGTCCCATCACAGAGCTAATAACTTCTATCAGGTGTAGTTTATGTCATAATACACGTTCTTCTCTTACAGGGATGCTGCAAGGATTGGAGGTGATGCTTTTATTAAAGCATCCAGTGCAACACTTGGCAAGAGACAGTGCAAAGTCACAGGAAATTTTTTACCTCCTGACTTCATCTCTTAACCTTTTATCTGATTCCTGCCCTGCAAATTGGGTTTCTGAGTCTTCTAGCCCAAAAGGGCCTAGGGAGCTTTCCCCCTGCCACCCAAGGTGTCCGTCCCCACCCCATCTCCTGACTGACATTGGGACACTGAGATCCCAGTAGTTAGGGACCCACTGGACCCCTTGCTGGCCAATCAGGTCTCTGATTGACACTAGCTTTTCCAAGAAAACCAACTCATGGGGCTCCATGTAGGAAAAGCAGGCCCTTTTACGTGCTAGCACTTAGGCAGAATTTCCACTTTTTTTTTCCCCCAAATCTTGATGAACTTACATTTAAAACATGTATCGCCTTGCTAGTTTCTGGCAGCAGTGCCCAGGCACAGAGATAAGGGAACTAGAGCTGCTGGGTCCTTACATTCTCAGCTGAGGGAAGCCTCCGCCCTTCCCACACAGTGCTCTGCAGGGCAGCACCCCCGGAGCTCACCCACCAGGGAACCGGGCCTGTCCAGTGCTCTCTGAGCAGCTGTTCCAGATGCCCCCAGAAGGCCAGGAATGGGTGGGCTGAGGTCTGAGGGCCAATTCTCAGAGATAGAGCAAATCCGCCTGATTCTAGAGGGAGCTGCAGCTCAAACCCCTTGGAGACAGAAGAGGGAAGGAGAATTAAAATGTACTAAGGGTATCTATAGACCAGGTCCTTTGGGAACATTATCTTATTTAAGCCTCATAGCAGCCTTGGAGTAAAGATCATTATAGCCAATTTGCACAGAAAAAGCAAAAAACAAGACTCTGTAAAGTTATCTTATTCCACGGTCACACCGCCGAAGGTGGCAGTCAAGGTTTGACCTAATTCTGCTCAGTACTACTTTCTGGCTGTGCAACCTTGGGTAACTTCCTTCATCTCTCTGGGCTTCAGTTTCTATATCTGTACAATGTGGCACTAATAATACTGCCTCATGAGATGCTCTGCAGCTTCAGATAGCCCACGTCAAGCAGTTGGCATGGTGCCAGGCATACAACACATTTTTTGAATGAATGAGTGAAGGAATGAATGATTGGGAGGCAACTCAGCTCCAGCCCTATTTAAAACTCTGCATTTCATCCATGATTTGTAGAGCTCATATTGATATCAGAGTGTGCCAAGTTTCTGTCAGTCTTCATGATATCAGCCTGACCATTTTTCTTCACTGAAAGAACTTCTCCAACTTCACTAGTGAAAATCCCGTCTGGCCAATGGCCAGAGAGTCCTCTTGGGACTGAGAGTCCCACGTGGGAGGATTCTGAGAGTCCTCGTGGGAAGCCAACAACTGAATGTAGAGACCTGGCGACACTCTCATTCTAGAACATTCCACGTCCTAGCTAGGTGTATCCGCTCTTTAGCTCCTCTAAAAGCACCAGCTATTGCTGGAGGCAAGAGACCAAGCCCCCAGAGTAACGGGAACCCTGAAAATAGCTTCCATTCAGTGTGCCCCCTGAGGACAGACACCACCTTGCCTCACCATCGTGTCTTTAGTTTGCTGTAGAGTGTCTTGCATCTGAGAGTTGCTCAATAAATGTTTGTGGAATGAACAGAATCCAAAAAGAGTTGAACAAAAATGTGCAGGACTTGCAGTTCTTCCGTGTGCAGGCAACACTGGGGTTTCAGCTGGGATGCTGGTGCCCGGCCACAACTTGTATGTGGCCCTGGGGTCTGTTTCCAGGAGAGTGGGAACCCCTGGTCTGTATTTTGTTAAAAGATGAGTTCCCTGGGTCCATTTGACTGAATTTCATTGAAGGACATTTGAAAAAGGAAACTGGGGAAGGCAAATTAGCCTCCCTGGGTTCCTGCAGAGAGCACCTTTTATGAGACTGTCATTTCGAATTTCCTCTTCCTCTTGTTTTGGTTCACACAGCCTCTCTCAGGGAACAGATTGAACCCCATTTTCCTCATTGAAGATCACATCAGTGCAAGGGCGTCCTGTCTGGATGGGTAGGAAGTGCACCGGGAGATGTCTACCATGCATCTGGGCCCCACAGGAACAACCTTCTGGCTGCCATCTCTTAGGATCTCACCGCCTTTGCACCTTGCAACAGCTCCTGTCCTCAATGTTAAGCAGGCCCAGGGCTGATTGTCAGTCACTTCCAGAAGGATGAAGTTCAAAGGGATATCTGGAGCAAACAGACTTCAGGTGGCAGACGAGCCGCTGGGTGCAGCATGAGCAGGGGCTCCCAGGAGAACAGGGCAGGCATCCACTGGAGGGGTTAAGACCTTGAGCACTGGCGTATGAAAGCTCAGGGGTCCAAACTCGGCTCCACCACAAACCAGTTTTAAGACTTTGGGCAAGTTACTTAATCTTTTACAACCTCAGTTCCCAAACTACAAAATGAGCCTAGCAATAATATCTCATCACGATACATTTTAAAATTAAATGAGCCAAAGCCTGTAAGTACCTGGTGCTTGGGAAATGCAAAGCCACATAGCTGCTGGTGGGCACGCATCGCTTGGGCATCCTATAATCTGTCTCACCTACTAGACTGAACTACTCAAGGGCAGGAACTCAGGCGACCACGACAGGGCCTGGCCCGTCGTAGACACTCATCAGTTATTTGTTGAATACATGTCAGACGAGGCTGAGTGGAAATGACACTTACTGTTGTCATGTTAGTAGTATTGGTTTATCTTCCTGTCTCCTTAACCAGACTGAGGTCCTGAAGAACACAGATGAGCTTCATTCTTCCATGTATTCGCAGTGCCTAGCACACTCTCAACCCCTCTGAGTCTCTGTTTCCCCCATTTATTCCCCCTATTTAGAAATAAAAGCCCTACTTGGCAGGGTTTCTGAAGGTAACATGAGTCAATACATGTGAAACACTTCACGGTGCCTTGCCTTCGTAAAAGCCCCATGATGGCAACTGTGATCATAAGGACTTTACATAAAGGTTTCTGACCCCGTATCCAGGGCTTGCAGGTAAGTTTCCACACACTCCCAGGGTGTGGCCATTGGAGCTGATTCATGGACAAACTTGGAGACCTCCTACCATTTACTAAATGCCAACCTCTTCTACACCAGGACCTGCATGGGCTCCTTTAAGTGGCGGGTAACTTGCCCATGATCAGACACCTACTAATCAGTAGAGCTGAGATTTGAATGCAAGCATCTGGTTCCACAGCTGTCACAACTCATCTTCACTGTTCAGCTTCCCTAAGGCCTGTTAGTTTCTCAGCCTGAGCACAACTGACCTTGTGGGCCAGATGGTTCTTGGCTGTGGGCAGCTGTCTTGTACCCTGTAGGGTGTCTAGCTGTATCCCTGCCTCTGCCACTAGATGCCATGACCTCCCCCCAGAGTCGCAATGACCAAAAATGACTCCAGACACTGACAAATGGCCCCTGGGTTGAGAACCCTCGACTGAAAACCACCTTTCCCCTCTCCCAAACCCACAGGAGCCCTCTCCCATGGGTATACCAAGGCCATCGTCTCCTGGGACAGGAGTACCTCGGGAAGAAGTTTGAACTCTCCTCCCATTCCACTGACTTGAGAATGACCTGGTGAGTCAACCCCCTCTGTCAGGATCCCTTTTCTCATCAGTAAAGGGCGCCAATGTCCACCAAACTGCCCGACTCAGAAATGTGGGCATCATCCTTGACCGTCTCTCTTCCTCACCACCCTCACCTTATCTCTCACTCAGTCCTATTGGCGCTACCTCTTGATTATTGTTCAAATCCATGCCCTCCATTCCCCCTCCCCCTCCACTCCTACCTCGGTTCAGGCCGCCGTGTCTCACCTCTGGATCAGCCTCTCAGACAATGTCTGCCTCCAACCCACCCTCTCAAGTCCGGGGTGGTTTTCCCAAAACACAAATCTGATCACTTCCTGCCTTGGGTGTTTTTTGAGAGCATCCTCCGCTCCTGAAAGCATTGAAATGATGCAAAGCCCGGTTAAACTCTAAGCTCAGGCAGAGCTGGGGATAAGCCTCACTCCAGGCTCTTAGCTCCCTGATCATGAGCTGCCCTGACTGTCTCTTCAACTGCATAGTACACCCTGTGCAGGTAGGGATGCCTTGGTCCCTGGACCCTCAGTGTGCAGCATGGGATGCACACAGCCAGCACTCAGCAAGCACTCACTGGGTGGACAGATGAATAAATGGATAGATGGATGGAGCGTGGTGCAGGCCTGTGCAGTGCTCTAAGCTAGGGATGACATCCTGAGCCCATTGCAGGGGCTCCAGAAATATTTGCAGGGAGACGGATTCCTATGCTCAACTTCAAGGGGTTCTCCACTGTAAGAGGAAGGTGAATGCCCTTCCTATATGGGCATTTTACATCTTGAGGCAGGGATGTGCACAGCGAGATGGACAGGATACAGTAGAATATTTGCTATGTGCCTCACAGCTCTCCTCTGAGTCGGACTTTTCTTACAGGAACTAGTCAGAGGAGGGGATCACTTCCCAAAGAACAAGACCCTGGAGACTGGGGGCATCTGACTGACTTTGTTTTAGGGAACATTGACAAGAAGGTTCACTGTGTTTATTTGGCAGGTGCAACCTCACTCTGTTCAGGGGGTTTTCCCTTCAGGGTGGGGAACAGGTTCATTCCAGCAGAGGGGCTGCTGGGGCCGGCATGGCGATGGCCATTGAGGGCAAACAGCACCCTGTTTCCTCGTTCTCCCGCAGCACCCTTGCCCTCCCCTGCCTGTCCCTGAGCCTGAGGGGCCAGCCAGTCAGAACCTGGGGCTGGGGATGGTGACAGCTGCACCTGCCCAGAGTCAACAGGATTTGTTCCCCTGGATTTTCCACACTGGTGGTTCCAAGATCGGGTCTGATTGCCTGCGTACCTTTTAAGGCCTGCCTGGGAGCAGAGCAGGACCTTGGGGAGGCTGTGGGTCTAAGTTGTCCGGAGAGAGCTCTCCTGAAGGTGGCAGGTGGATGTGACTCCCATTTAGCCCCACTCCCCACCACAGACAGACACATACAAAGAAATAACTGGTAGGAGAGAAGGAGCCAGGCAAGCAACAGAGCCTAGATTAGGGACCAGCTGAGGCCAGGCCAGGTGGGGAAAGAAGGGGCATTGCCGGCTTGGTCTTGAGCCAAGGAGATGCTGGCAGAATGAAAATGAGGGCTCCGACTCATTGGTTCTAGAATTGGAGCCCAGAGCGTTTAAGTGAGGCTGATTCAATAATAACTTCTGAGAGGGCAGGCTCTGGCGTCAACAACTGAGTCTCAACCCCAGTTTCTTCCCTTACTCTGTGTGACCTTGAGCCAGTCCCTTCCCTTCTCCAAGCCTCAGCTTCCTCACCTGTAAAATGGGAATTGTAGTGAAGATGAATGAGACAAAAGATTAGGCGTTCAGCCCAGGACCTGGCATGTCATGGATGTTTTGTCTTTGTAGTAAGAGATCATCTCTGTGTGCACTCCCCATCTTCACACAGAGTAGCGACAAGAAAGAAGTGGGCAGCCTGGGATGATGGGCAAGTGGGGAATGGAGAACAAGCCACTGCTGGGACATGTGACCCCAGCAGGAGCTTCCCTTGCCTCTATCACTCCATGTCCCACGCGAGAGGCGGCAGCAGAGCTATATTGGAGAAGTGGGTGATAGACTCCTGTTTGTCAGCTGTGGCAGGTACAACTGGTTACCCAACCAGCAGCCACCCTCCCGCAACCCAAAGCACTTCTTCCTTGCAGGCAGAACTCGCTTTCCATCCTAGAGGCTGAAAATGGTAGACACTGTCTTGCCCAGGCTTCCTTACACATGGGCATGTAATTTATTCATGGAAACAACCAACCTTCTTTGTTTCTTTCCCAACAACCTTCCCATGCCAGACACTGACATGGGAATGTGACGCTGGAAGCTGCAGCTGCCTCATTGCAACCATGAGGGGATGAGCCAAGACCACACCAATGTGCAAAGGATAAGAAAGATGGAAGGGATATTCTGGAACTCTCATGGCTCAGAGTTCTTGTAATGTGGGAGAATAAATGAACTCACTGCTTATACCACTTCTAGGCAGGCCTTCTGTTATTTGAAGCAAAAAGCTTTCTAGCACCAACCTTTCTTTTCTTTTCTCTCTCTCTCTCTCTTTTTTTTTTAAATTACACTTTAAGTTCTAGGGTACATGTGCACAACGTGCAGGTTTGTAACATATGTATACAGGTGCCATGTTGGTGTGCTGCACCCATTAACTCGTTATTTACATTAGGTATTTCTCCTAATGCTATCCCTCCCCCCTTCCCCCACCCCACAACAGGCCCCAGCGTGTAGTGTTTCCCACCCTGTGTCCAAGTGTTCTCATTGTTCAATTCCCACCTAGGAATGAGAACATGCAGTGTTTGGTTTTCTGTCCTTGCAATAGTTTGCTCAGAATGATGGTTTCCAGCTTCATCCATGTCCCTACAAAGGACATGAATTCATCCTTTTTTATGACTGCATAGTATTCTATGGTGTATATGTGTCACATTTTCTTAATTCAGTCTGTCATTGATGGACATTTGGGTTGGTTCCAAGTCTTTGCCATTGTCTAGCACCAAGCTTTCTAAGCTTGAGAAAGACATTTTGAAAAGTTGTGGGTCTGGGTCTATAAACCAGGTGTTCCTAGAGCCTCCCACCGCCTTTCTCTGGCCTTGGTGGTAATTGCAAATCTTAGGAAGTCATGGAGAGCTGGGTCTGAGACCACACATCACATCCCAGCATCCCAAGCCTCCAGGCAGAAACTGGTGAGTCACTGAGATCTCGGGTGTCATTCAGTGTGTTGGTCACTCATTCCATCAACGATGTAGACTCTGGGGCCTACAGAGTGGCCAACGCTGGAGAAGGTGATGAGGAGGCAGAGTTAAAAATGCATGTATCTGCTCATGTGTTCATTCATGTATTTAATTAATACTTAGCCAAAACATCAATATATCCCCCAAACTTATTTTAACAAAATGTGGCATTTGCTTTGTCATCCTTTTGAATATGTCCTTCAGGCTTCAATATTCCAAAGTGGTCCATGAATGCGGAAATATTGGGAACCATCAATTTGTGCAAGTCACTAAATCTTTCTGTGTCTCAGTTTCCTTCTCTGAGACAGCAGCTAGTTAAATTTCATCAGGTGGCCTCACTGGTTCTGGCTAAGAATCTGAGCAGTCATGGTTTTAAGACCTCCCTCAAGAAATGTGCTACCACAGAGGGAGGTCTAAGCTGGGGTGCAGCTTCATCCTTAAGCTCCCAGGTTCTGGAATTTAGCAGACTTGGTTTGGAATACTGACTCTGCCAATTGTTTACAGAGTAAATCCGGACAAATTTGACTTTATTTCTCTGGCCCTCAGTATTCACACAAATAACTGGGAACACACAGCACCTGTCTCACAGGGCGTGATCAGAAGTCACTGCTCTTCGCTATGGTGAACTCTTGGCACAAACAAACAATAAATAGTAGCTATTTTTCTTGTTGTGTTTTTGTTACTGTTAGGGAATCTCCAGTCTTATTGCAACATCTTCTATGAAAGCCTCAGAAAACCCTCCTGACAAAATTTATTTTAACTTAAGGGTTAGGCCTACACCTTCCAGTAGGGGAGGAGGGAATATCTCCACAATCCAAAGAAACTGTAGAGGAGTCAGTATGTCAGAGCAGAGGGCCCTGTAAACAGCATCTTGATCCTGGGCGCCCTCATTTCACCAATAGGGAAACAGCAGCTCAGAAAGGGAAAGAGCTTGGCCAAGGTCACACAGCAGGGGCCCAGACCTCCTGACTTCCCAGGTAATACAATTCTAAACCAAAAGTGTCAAGAGTTAGGAATACACACAATTCGGTTTTCTGGCTGTCAAACATTGGGAAGAGAAGCAGAAGGAGCGATTGGAGAACACTAAGCCTAACTTGGGGCCAGTCTTTGGGGAAGACATGAAGATGAGCTTCTCTTCTTCTCGCCCTTTTAGTGTCAATTTCTCCATTCTCCTAAATGACCCATATCCTCTCCCTACTCACCCTCTAACGTTTGTTCTTAGGAAAGAATAAATTTGAGTTGCAGGGATGGTGGGCATTTGAATTTTGTTTATTACTAAGAATATGCTTGGATGGTAGAAGTTGAGGCATCAAGGATCTCAGTCGGATAGCTACCCTTTAATTACTTGGTGGAGTCAACGCCTGTTGGGATCTGCTCTATGCCCAGGACTATGACAAACACAGAGCGTGAAGACCATTAATTTGATCCCGCATCATGTCCTCATAGCACAGAGTCTAATGAGGGAGAGAGACTCAGGAATCCATCACTAGAGCTCATTAGATGCGAATGATTATGGAGGTGTGTTTACAGCACCAGAGGAAGGCGGTGCAGGAGTGAGGCCTTCTACCTTGGGGGAGGTGAGATCATAGAGGAAGGGAATCAAGGAGAGACGAAATGTGGGATGGTCTTGAGGAGGGGGTGAGGGATGAGAAATGACCTAATGGGTACAATGTATGCTGTTTGGGTGATGCTTACAACTAAAGGCCCAGACTTTACCACTATGCAAAATATCCAAGTGAAAAAACTGCACTTCTACCCCTTAAATCTACAAAATTAAAAAAAATATGTATTTTTAAGAGATAGGAAATGACACAAGTGGAACTTCAAATGATCAGAAGTGTGACCCCACTTTGGGGAAGCCAAGGCGGGTGGATCACCTTTGGTCAGGAGTTCGAGACCAGCCTGCCCAACATGTTGAAACCCCATCTTTACTAAAAATACAAAAATTAGCTGGGTGTGGTTGCAGGTGCCTGTAATCCCAGCTACTCGGGAGGCTGAGGCAGGAGAATTGCTTGAACCTGGGAGGCAGAGGGTGCAGTGAGCCAAGATCATGCCACTGCACTCCAGCCTGGGCGACAGAGCAAGACTCCATCTCAAAAAAAAGAAAAAAGAAGGAAAGAAAAACAAAAAAGAAGTGTGGCCCTTCCTGCCAAGTGGAAGGACCAGAGGGAAGTTCTCTCCAGGTAGAAGGAGAGCAGGAACAAAGGTAAGAGATGCAATGCTTGGGATATAGCTAGGGAAGAGGGAGGCCTAAGTGTGGGGGCGGCAATGGGGAGACTGTGCTCAGGGGGCCCTTGGAGGTGACCTTGATTCCCTTACCCTCTCTGACCCATGCCCACCATCAGGTAGGTGGAGAAAACATTATAGTAGCCACTGCGGCCTTAGGGGCCTACGGCTGAGCTGAGAAGACATTTTAGAAATGGAAGTCTATAACAAAAGTTCAGGTGTGGTAACGAGCATGGGGCAGGTGAGAGAGGCAGAGCTTAAAATTTGGAGAGCTTCCCCTCAGTCTTCCTCCCCTACTTCCTCTCTCCCTTCTACCGTCATTCCTTACTTTCTTTCTCATTCATGCCCTCATTCATTCATTCATTCATTGATTCATTCATTCATGTGACAAATATTTAGTGAGCACTGCTGTGTTCCAGGCAGCTGGCAGGGCTTTGAGTGGCAAACAAACAAGACATAGTCCCTGTCCTATTAATTTGGGCAGACAGGTGAGAAATAACACAACACTGACACACGTGAGGGGTGGTTAAGACTTTCTACCTCAGCTCCCTGGACCTGGAAGTTCCTAGAAGGCAAGGGTGGGTGTGTGACAAGGCCCTATCGGTACCTTAACCCAGGCCTGCCCCTTTTCCCAGCACAGTGGTTCAGGTGTGGACTCTGGAGATGAAGGGCCTGGGTTCAAATCTTGGCCCAATCCCTAGCAGGTGTGGTCAACTGCTCTGAGGTCCTGTTCCGTCACTTATAAAATGGGAGTGATTTCATATCAACCTCATGGAATTGTGGTGAGCACTAAAGAGACGATGCCAGTCAAATGGTGGCTGTGGCTACAGGGTGAGTATGAGGGCTTTTCCTGGAGTGCTGGGGGTTTTCTGCCTTTTGATCTGGGTGCTAATTACACAGGTGTGCTTGGGGTGTGAGCATTCATTGAGCTGCACATTTACGATATGCACACTTTTGTGAAAGTTTGTTATACTTCAATGACAAGTTTTGAAAGTCTTCGTCCAATGCCTCTTGTTGAGCTCTGCTAACAACAATGAATGCTAATGATTATCAGGGTTCTATGGTCTTGCTCCCAAGAGATGCTGCACCAGAATGTTCTGAGTCCAGGAGCTTGCTGCTCTCTGGAGCTCTGGAAAGGCAGATTATAATGGAGAAACTGAGACATTGAGACCCAGAGGCTCAAGGTCATGGGGCTCAATAAGAGCCAAGTCACCCAGAGCCCAGCAGCACCCTCCCCCTTTTACCCCCCCTCCCCTCCCTTTCGCTGCCTGTCGGCAGGTAGCAGGGGTGTGGGGGCCCATTAAATCCTAGGCAAATGGGCTCTGGACGCGTGCAGTCCTCAGGTCCCAGGACAGCTCAAACAGGCCTGGACTGCCTGGTGCCCCATGGCAGCCGCCCCCTGGCCTCTAAATGATGGTGTGGAGCACTTGGCTGTTTGCAGGGTAAACAGGAGGGCTGGAGCAATGGGAGGCGGGTGTGCTCCACTGCCAAAGCAAAACAGAGTCAGTGCAGGGCTCCCGCACACCCTGGGGGGTCGCTGAGGGCCTGTGGTTGCTATCAGGGCGAACACCAGTTGTCATTAGAAGGGGAGGCTTTGCTTCAATCACCTCCAGCAAGTTCTTGCACAGTTCATCCTGGCAGCCTCTGGCCTGGGTGAGATAGCAGGGTAAGGTTAACCCTTGCCTCCCCAGCACAGAAAGGAAGTAACAGGCCTGCAGAAAGCGCCGAGAGCCTCAGGCTGCCTCAACCTCTGTCCCCGCAGTACCTGGTACAGTTCTTGGCTTCCTGACCAGGAGGCAGCATGGGGAGATAAATACACACAAAGCCAAAATGCGTGGGTTCAAGTCCCAGCTCTCCTGTTCATATTTGTATGACCTGGGGCCAGCTATCTAACCTCATTCCTAATTGCAGCCGCTATGAATATTGAACACCCAGTAACTTAAATAGCTAAACAGCTCAGGTAGGTGAGTATTGTCTTGGGGGCAGCCCCTAGCCAGTTCCCAGTGAATGTCATAATGTGGACCTAACGCTGCCAGATTTGTAGATTGCTCAGGAGACACACAAAACCTAGATTCCTATGTACAATCTCCTCATTTGTAAATGTTGGCAGCTAACCAGAAAACACCCTGTGGCCTATAAAAAACAAGTCTGGCAGTTGGGTTTGACCAGTGTCCCTAGTTGGGGACCACAGATCTAATCGCATCCTCAGCTTGTTAATGAGAAGACTGAGGACCAGGAAGGAAAAGTGATTTGTCCAGCCTGGCACAGTACTGACTGCCAAGACACCAAAACACCCATTGTGGGTTAGGGCATCATGTATGTACACAGCAGCTCCTCCTCAAGGAAGGCTGTATAATCCCCACGAACACTCAGAAGGGTCGAGTGATTTGCCAAAGGTCACCCACTGGCAAGTTCCCAGCCTGGATTCACATTCCAGGATAAGTCACACTGTCTCCCTAGCACCGAAAAAACTGGAACCCACACCTGTTTCCTGCCCTGTGAGGATGGCACTGCTATCACGAGACCCACTCTGCCACACCATGGAGAGCAGCCACTGCTCCTGCCTGCTCATGTGAACTGTCTCCCAAATGCCCAAAGAGGACACCTTAATGCTTGCAGGACAGTGAGCTGGAATGTCAGGCTGTCTTTCTTAGAAAAGTCTTTATTATTAACCAATATATAAATATTTTGTCATTATAAAAAATCAAGTGACAGAAAAGGTAAAGAATTTGTCTCCTCTAATTCCACTCCCTTCTTAGGTGCAATACTATTATTAGTGGTAATGCCATCTCCTTATAGACCCCCCCCCTTTTTCTTTTTTTTTTTTTTGGAGTTGTGCTGTTGTTGCCAAGGCTGGAGTGCAATGGCACAATCTTGGCTCACTGCAGCCTCCACCTCCCAGGTTCAAGCGATTCTCCCGCATCAGCCTACCAAGTAGCTTGGATTACAGAGGTGCCCACCATCACACCTAGCTAATTTTTTTTTTTTTTTTGTATTTTTAGTAGAGACGGGGTTTCACCATGTTGGCTAGGCTGGTCTCGGACTCGTGGCCTCAGGTGATCTGCCCACCTCAGCGCCCCAAAGTGCTGGGATTACAGGTGTGAGCCACTGCGCGTGGTCCCTTATAGACCCTTTCTTTGGAACGTTCTCAAAGTTGCCCCAGTAGCTGGCTGAGGGCCTGGGCTGGTCTGAGACACAGGGGGGCTGAGCTGGCCATCACTGGGCAAGACAAGTCCTCTGGCCAAGAGCATTTCCCAAGAGGCCAATGACCACAGAAGACCTTCAAGGGGTTGCAAGAGTTGCGTAGATAACACCCGAGCATCAGGGAGGAGGAAGATGTCCAAGGCGGTGCTTCCCATTGTGGCTAGGTCAGAACTACCAGCCCTAGGCAGAGGGAGTTGTCTCTAGTTCTTTCTCAGTTCTTCAGGTAGTATCAAGCTGAAAAGTCTTGAGAGCTGCTAGGATGTCTCAATACCTCTGCAACACTTGCTCTCTCATTTTAACAAGCAGAAGGCAGGCCTGCTAAGTCTTAGCACTTCTGCAAGCCACAATGCCTAGCTATAATTGAGTGGCTTGGTTCTGTTTCTATCATCTTCGTTTTACAGTAGCCTTCTATTTATGGCAAGCCATGCTGGTTGTCCATTTATAACCGGTGATGGAGATTTCCTCTTAGAAATAAAGTTGGAGGGTTTCTTCAGTTTAAATTAAAATAGTAAATAAATAATGTTTCATTGATTGATAGAAATGACAAAAATCATTCTGTTGGGAAGGAAATGGCTGGATTCTGGCACCTGCTGTCTTAGATGAGGACGGCCTTCTTAACAAAGCCCTGAAAGAGGTTGTCCAGCCACCCTGGAGGCATGCAGCGTCAGGCCTGAGCTGCACAGTGACTGGACTTATGAGGAATAAGTAGCAGCAAGCCCAGGAAAATGTGAAACCAAAATGCCCTGTGATGACCCAGAGAGGACCAGAGTCACTCCTGAAAGCTCCATAAAGTCGGTCAGGGCAAACTCGAGGACACAGAGTGAGTCTCTCAGCCTCTCTCTTCATGACTCTGTTGTTTCTGAGGAAGGCCTGGGGACTGACATAGGTCTGGTGTACTGCAAAGAGCCCTAGACCAGAGTTCCAAGACCTCAGTTCCAGGGTCAGGGCTGTTGTAATGAACAGCTCTGTCCTCCTGGGAGTTGAAAGGGCAGGTGGTACAGTTAAGACTGTGTGGGTTCAAAATCCTCTCTTCACTTTCTGAGTTTGTTTCTTTCCTCAAATTACTTAACCTCTTGTGCCTCAATTTCCTCATTTATAATAATGGTTCCCATCCTTGTGTCCTTGTGAGGATTAATTGAAAAAAATCATTTGAAGTACTCAGCAAAGGGATAGCAAGGAGCAAAGCGAAGAGTCAATGGATATGAGCTGTCATCACTATGTTAATGATGATCATGAGTGTTTTCTAAATAGAAGTCTGCTTATATAAGGGGACTTTGGAACCTTTCTGCTTTGTCTTGATGTTCGTGGCCTACATTTGCATCCAGCTCAGCTTTTGGCTATGGAACCTTAGGCAAGATGATCATAAACTCTTTAAGCCCTAGTGGCCTTGTTCATAAAAAGAAGTGAATCGAATTCCTGCAGGACTGTTTTTGTATTCCGTGCACAGGTGTGTGTGAAGACACCCAGCATGTTGCCAGGCACACAGAGATGTCTAACTTGATACTTTTCTCTCCTCCTCCCAGCAAACACACACACACACACACACATGCGCGCGCACACACACACACTCTCTTATTTTGATCTTGGCCTGAGGCTGACAAGCCCAGATTAGTGATCAGTGACAATTTCACCTTTATCAGCTCCACTCAGGGGTATTTGCATACTGGTAGAGAATCTGGAACAGGAAAACACCTCCTGTCTCAAAAGAGTGAATTGCAAATGGTAGGATTATCAGATTTCATTCATTTACTCATTTCATTCACTGAGGACTTGTTTGTGCAGTGGCCTTCTAACAACTTCATTTCATTACAAAAACAAAATGATGCATGTGTTTAGAAAAAAGTGAACAATTCAAAGACAAAAAATGCATTGAATAGACTCTTTTTTTTTTTGAGACAGAGTCTCGCTCTGTTGCCCAGACGGGAGTGCAGTGGCGTGATCTCTGCTTGCTGCAAGCTCCGCCTCCCAGGTTCATGCTATTCTCCTGCCTCAGCCTCCCAAGTAGCTGGGACTACAGGCACCTGCCACCATGCCAGGCTAATTTTTTGTGTTTTTAGTAGAGACGGGGTTTCACTGTGTTAGCCAGGATGGTCTCAATCTCCTGACCTCGTGATCCACCCACCTTGGCCTCCCAAAGTGTTGGGATTACAGGTGTGAGCCACTGCGCCCGGCCTCAATAGACTCTTAAACCTCATTTCTCCCATTCGTCTCTTCCTTTTGTACCCACTCAGAGATAAGCAAGGTTGACACTTGGTGTGAATCACTCTGTACTTCTCTTTAGGGTCATGGAAAGATGTATGTCCACACATAGGAGAGGAGGGGACAAAATGTGGTTTGCTTTTTCTGAAAAGATCATACTGTAAATATGTATGTTTCTTTGTATGCTTTTTCACTGAATGCATCATGCCCATCTCTCCAGACCAATTTTAAAAACCTCATTACTTTTCACAGCTGCTTAGTCCAATAGAGTAGAGTGCCATAGTGTATTCAGTTTATTCAGACTCTCCCTTATTGAGGCACATTCATCTTGGGGAGATTTTCCAGTTCCCTCTTGACAAATACAATCAATGCAGCAATTATCATTGACATGCATATGCATTCTTACAAGTTTTCATTTTTTTCTGGTTAGAGTCCCCGAAGTGCCATTTCAAGCCAAAATGTCAGTACCACTTGTACCCTTATTTGAGGAGTCAGAGACTTGTTGCCTACAGTGCAACAACATTCTAGGGAGCCTGGAGGTTTGTCAGGAGGATGAAAGAGTACACATTGACTAAGTGCCAAGCACCCTGCCTCTAAGGATTATCTCATCTCGTCAAATCCTCCCCTTAACCCCGAAATTTAGGGAACAGGGATGGGAAGTGCCCATTATACAGATACAGTGGAAATGCAGGCTCAGAGAGCGGAAAGCATTTGCCCAAACTGGGGGATTCTGAGAGCTCAGCCTGACTCCGTGGAGCTGAAGAGCCATCGCCGTCTCACAGTTGCTGCTGTGGGTTGAGCCATATACTGATGATATCTTGTGTGGGAAGACCGGCACAATTTCAAAAATGAGAGGTGTCTGGTGTCAGGGCAAGTAGATGGCGTTGCAGGGCCACCCCTGCTCAGGAATGGTCAGTGTTATTAATGGTGCTGTCTTTTTTTCTCCCTGTTACTAATCCATCAACATTTTGTCTAAATGGCACCTTTAACCAATGAAGGAATTTGCTTGTCTGGAACTCTGAGGGGTGCTCATAAGTCTGCTTTCCTTCTCTCCTCTCTTTGCGAGCTGGGGAGCACACTGATGCCTGTAGACAAGCTGCACGAACTGGCCGAAATCTTAGGTGGTGAAAACACTGGACAGAAGGCGGTGAGAACTTTGGCTTTTCTCAATCAATAGAGGCCCCTCTCTCAATCAAGGGAGGCCTGACGGAGGGGCCTCTATTGAATGAAAATTCAACGAGTTCTGGGCCGTGGGGCCTGGGAAGAAACTTCTGGCTTCTAGTCATTCAAATAACTAATTTGAATAGTGAAGAAGTGAGACAGGTTAGAGATGGAATGGGATGGGGAGACACAATGGGAGAGAGAGAGAGCGCGCACAGGGATCATTCAAATAGACTCTTTGAGCCTAATTTGACTAGCAGGATCCAGAGACAGTGCAGAGAATCCCACTGAACTGATCACAATTTCTGAAAGCCAGAAGCACTCAGCAGTTGTCTCAAGTAATTACTGATGTTCATACGCACATTCGGGTTCCTGGAGCTCCTTTCTCCCACACAATTTCACAGAGTCCTTGCAAACTGCCCTTGCAGCCAGAAGCAGGAGACCCGTTTTACAAATAAGGAAACTGTGGTTGAAAATCCAAGGGCAAAGGGAAGCAGAATTGGAAGGCCCAGCATCTGACAAGCTGAAGGAGTCTGAAGACAGAATTACCAGGGATCCTCAAACCCAGCCCTTCTCCTCCCACTCCCAGCCCCTTTCCTGCCAAAGTGTTCAAGGTACAACAGCCATGTGGACTCTGGTCTGACCAAGGGGACTGAGCCATCTCTGGAAGAGGCCAGGGTGGAGGAGAAAACAAAAGGCTTAGCTCTCCTGTCTTACCAGTTTTGTTTTGTTTTTCAAGTTTTACGTGTTTCAGTGTTCAACAAGTGCTAGGATGCAAGGGGCAGAGTCCGTGACAGGCACCGCTCTTGAAGGCCAGGGGTGTCCCAGTTTCTTTCCTAGACCGTGGGCCAGGTGCCAGCCTTGCTGCCCTCTCCAGTTCCACACCCAGTTACTTGGGAGTGAAACTCCCAGGCTTTAGAACCAGACGGCCCTGGGTTCTGATCTGCCTCAGGTCTGGCAGCTGTGTGCCCTTGTACATGTTACTTCACCTGTCTGAGCCAGTGCAGTCCATTGTCATAAGAAGCAGGTGCAGGACTATTGTGAAGGGGAAAATGCAGACAGCAATATCTGTGGAGCACTTAGCCCAGGGCCTAACAAAGAGTGATCAATACACAGTCCCGATATTCCCTCATGGCCCTTTTATCGTTTTTTTTTTTTTTTTTGTCACCAGCACAGTTATTAGATGGGAGCCTCTACAGAAATCCTCTGAACTGCTGGCCAAAAACACAGAAATTCTGACTCAGGGACTTGGGAAGGGCCTAGAAATAGGGCACCCAATGGGCCCCAAGGTGAGCAGAGGCCAGAGGGGTCCAAGCACAGGCCTAAGAAATGTCCTGGGCTCTGCGTGGCCCTTAGTGGCTTGGGAAATACTCTTTCAGCCAGATTCCATCCAGCATGACACCTGCCCCACCGCTCCCCAGGCTGCACTGGGCTCCCCCACTCCCTGAAGTGGAGTGGGAAATGCATCCCACTCAATCCCCTGTGTCGCCTGGCCATGTTCAGCCTCTATTTGCCGAACGGAAATAGTGGGGAGAGGGGGTTGCAAGGGAGGGGGCCAAGCATCCTAATTCAGTGTCCCTCTGGTTCCTTCTCTTTCAAAGCCGAGCCCTGGCCTCAGCTCCTAGCACAGGCAGCCTGGGACCCAGCAGGCCAGCCCCTCTCCAGGCTCCCTGGATCGCTTTTGGATGCACCTGTTTTCCCTGCCTGCAGCCGGCTCAGCCCAGTCCTTGCAGCCAGCCTGGGGTTTCCAGAGCTCATGCTGACCCCTTGAGGTCATCTCCTGCAACTTTTCTTCTCAGTGTGGGACAGTCCCAGGGGGAAGAGGGTCAAAAGGCTGGGAATGGCTTTGCTCCTGCACTTGGCACCTCTGGCCAACAAGCACCCAGAGCCCAGCTAGAGCCCACCTGGGTGGCAGTGTGTGCAAGCAAAAAAATCTATCTATTCGAGTGGCTCTGCCCCTCCCCTTGACTTCCCTATCTGTAAAATGGGAACCACGATGATACCGCCCCCACACAGCCTTTGAGAAAACTGGCTGATCACTTGACTAGTAGGAGATAATCATCACTGTGATGATCATGGCTGTCATATTGAGCACTTCCTGTGAGCCAGGCACTGTGCTTTGCATACATTATCTCATTAAATCCTCTCAAAAAACAAACTTCTGAAGGAGGAACTATTAGTGTCTTCATTTTGCACATGAGAACACTGAAACTCAAAGAGAGCTGGTGACTTGTCCGGAGTGACACATTAATGCAGAGGACAGCCAGGTTTTCAGCCCAGGTCTGTGGGACACCAGACCCTGTCCTTCACCGACCACAGCGTCCTGCCTCCCGGAGTTCAGATTACTTCCCGCATCTCTCTCCCATCTCTCTCCCATGCTTCTCTTCCATCTTTTTTCCGTTCTCTGTTGCCTTCAACTGATTTGCTTGTCACTGTCTCCAGGTCACTGTCCAGCACTACTGTCCTGGATGGCAGAGCCCCAAGTCTTTGCATGAGGAAGCAAGCTGTTACCCAGATTGTGAAGTGGGAAACAGTGATGCCCAGAAGGCCGCTCTGGCCCTGGACACTGGTGCAAGAGATGCCTAAAGTCACAGCTTAGTCTCAGTGCAGTACAGACTCTGGGTGAGGCAGACATAGCATATTTCAGGTGTGGAGTCGAGGGGGCTCTTGGAGCACCACCTGGAAAGTAGCAAGGATGGCAACTCCCAATTATTATGCACTTACTGTCTTCCAAGCATCAGACAATGTCGGCTCCCATTGAATCCTCTGAAGTAACACTGAGGTAGGTTGTACTGGCCCCACTGGACAGGTGAGAAAGCCAAGGCTTGAAGAGATGAAAACCCTTGCCCAAAATCACATAGCTCTTCAGTAAAAGAATCTGAGTTTCAGACCAGATGGGGGTCTGCCTGGCATGCAAACCTATCTATCATATTGCCTCATGTGTCGTGCAACCCACCCTTCCCAGTGTGGGATGCTTGGGTCCTGGTTTAGTGAACAGTCACTGTGCACAATGTTAAGGGGTCCAGTGGGCCCTGGCCAAGTGCTCCCAGGATGGCTGAGATCCACCTGAATCTTACCTTCACCCTCTATAGCTTCTCAGCCCCCTCAACCTCTCGGAGGAGGCCTACTCTTTCAGGATGCTTGGAGGAAGTCAAGGACCCTAGGTTCCAAATGTGTCTACAAGTGCTCTTTTGGCCTCAACAAGTTGCAGAGACTGAGAAAATTGTATAGTATAGCTCAGTGGCTCAGATGCCCTAGCCCTGCAACTTCCTATTGAGATGCCCTTCTCTGAACACTGGTCCCTACCTTTGTGGAATGAAGATAATGGTACTAACCTCCAAGGTTGTTGGGAAGGTCAAATGAGCTAAGCCCAGTCACGTGCTTTCTCAGCAGAACACTTGACAGGTGGTTGGGGCTCAGTCAAGAGCAGCTATCATTAGAACCATCTCACACTGATCCAAAGCTTCCATTTGTCTTTAAGATAAAATGGGGAAAAACAATTTGTGACTGATGAATACAGACAACTTAATAATTACCCTTTCAAAACAAAGGATGTTTGGGGCAAAATAGTAAATGAAGTCCTTGGTGCCACTGGGAATAAAAATGGGAAAATTCCAAAATGGGGATTTCTGCTCAGAAGTACTTGGGCCTTAGTGAGTGAGGATCTCTTAAGGTCTTAATAAATGAGGTGTCCAAGGGTCGGGAGTAAGGGACCAGAATCTCACTAAATGGGCATTCTGAAATTGTCCTTGAGTCTGCAGGAGGTCACAGGAAAAGAACATGGTGTTTTGCTATTTTGTAAGTGTGGTTATGGAAAGGTCTCCATTGACGGGTTCCCAGAACTGTTCTTTACTCTGAACTCTGAATACAGAGGCAGATGACTTGGAATTAGCCTTGTTCCTACTTCTCCATTTCCTTGTTCTGGCAACAGTGTCTCAGTCTGTCCCTGGAGTTGGGTGCTGCAGCAGTGAAAAGCTCTAACCTGGGAGTCAGGAGCTCTGGGTAACAGCTCTGACTTTGCGGCCAGCCACCTGTCACCTGAGCAGTTCAGATCACCTCTCTAGACTTCCATCTGCTCTCCAGTAAAATGAGGAAGTTAAATTAGATGGTTAAGTTATGGATGTCCTGACATTCTTGGATTTCTCTTTAGTAAATACTAAACTGTTGCCTTTTCTTCCTGGCCACAAAGAACTCAAGTGTCCCTAAATTATTTTTACAGCCTCTTTGTCTAGTCCAGGGCCTATTACAGTGGAAAGGACCTGGCATTCTGGCCCCAACTTGGCTATTTACTAACTAAGGGAATGTGCAAAGGCATGCCCCAGTGAGCCCATTTCTCCATCTTGAAATGTGGCCCAATGTCCCTATCATAGAGCTTTTGGGAATGACAATATATATAAGGCATCTAACACACAGTAGGTACCCAGGGATCTTCTGTTGAATAGGCCCACGTAGAGGTGGTTTTAACTTAACTACTGGCTTCCAAAATGAAATGCTGTTCCTCTTCCGCCAGTGACTTGGGACACATTTATCCCCATTAACGCTCCAGTTCCCAGCAAAGGACATGCTTCGTCACACCAGTCAGCACACCCGGAAATAAGGAGCTCTGTTATTGTCCCTAATGGGCTTGGAAATAGCTACAGATTTAAGCCTATAGATGCAAGACACTGGCTTGATCTGGAAACTAGGGGCTGACTTCCTTTATCCATGAAGAGAATTTTCAGAGCAGTCAGTTGTTCTCGAAAAAATCACCCCAATTTTTCCAATGCTGGAAAACCAGACAGGCCCCTTCTCTCTTGCCCCACAACTTAGAATCCAAGAGGGTCCAAGATGGAAGGCAGCATAGAGAACTCTAGTTCAACCCCTCACCTGACAGGAACAGAAACTGAAGGTCCAGGAGAGAAAGGGTAGCACAGGCAGTTAAGTCAGGACGGGGTGAAATTAAGTAATGAAATTGACCATCAATGTACCACATTGTATTTCCTGCTCTGCACAGCACCTTCACACACACAGGCCCCCTTAATGATCCTGTGAGGTAGATATCGGTATCTCCATTTGACAAAGAAGGAAATCAAAGTTCATAGTGCTGGAGGGACTCCTCCATGATCACCTAGCCTTGCCCCCTCATCACCATGGCCGATCCAGAACTTCTCCCTGTGGCTGTTGGAAGCATCAGTACGACTCTGAACAGAAGCAGATGTGCTTGGGTTTGCTGGGCCCAGAGGTTTAACTTGTGGGGTTTGGAGGGAAGAGCTGCTGTGTGTGTCATGGTGATTGTTGAGTGTGGGGACAGAGTCACTCCCACACCCTGGGTCAGATAAGATGGAGTATGCCACCCCCAAAGTCAGTTATGTGTCAGACTCATAACCAGTGTCAGACTATCAAGACATGTGGCCCCTGCCCTCAGAAAGCTGACCGCTTGCCTTAAGAGACAGAGGTAACCCCTATGAGCCATTCAAAAAACAGTACCATTCAGCAATAAATAGGAGCAGACTACTGATACACACTGCACAGATGACACTCAAAACCCCATGTTGAGTGGTAGAAGCCAGGCACAAAAGAATGCCTACCGTATCATTCCATTCATACAACGCTGCAGAAAAGACGACCCCAGTCTATGGGAACAGAAAGCAGATCTGTGGCTGTCTGAGGGTAGGGACAGACTGAGAAGAGGCACAACGGAGCCTCTTCAGGTGATGGAAATGTTCAGTATTTGACTGTGGTGGTGGTTACACAAATATAGATATTTTTAATAAGTTTCTAAAAATTCATTGATTGGCACATCTAACATGGGTGTGTTTATTATACATAAATTAGACCACAATAAAGCTGATTTTGGGAAAACACACAGTCCTGGCTCTCATGAAGCTCTCATTCTGGTGGAGAATACAGATATTAATACAGCCATTGTGTAAATAAATGCAAACTAATTATAACTGGGATGAGACCTATGAAGGACATCTCGTGGAGTTTGGGAGTGTGTAATAAGGACTTGGTCAATTCAGATTGATCAGAAACATTCTCCTGAGGGGTAACTTTAATCTGAAGCAGGCATGAACCAGGGAAGATGACTTGGGCCATGGGAGCAGCATTTGCTAAGGGCTTGTGGCTGAAGGGGATCCTGTCAGAACCATTGAAAGAAGGGGCAATGAGGATGGAGTAGAAGGAGGGGAGGGGGGTGGAAGGGGATGCCTCCCCGGAAGTGAGCAGGAGTAGTGCATATAGAGATTCTTAGGCCCAGATGAAAGTCTGCATTTTTCTTGAGAGACGAAAGTCCACTGAAGTGTTTGAAGGGGTGGTGGCAAGGGAAACGAGTAGCAAAGTTGTTGGGACAACACCATGGAGTTAGTACTCACCTCTCCCTTGTTCTGGCTATAAGGTTCCTGAGATGAAAACCAAACCTCACTGACCTGTGTAGCCCCCAAAGAAATTTCAGCAGCACTGAATCTAAAGTGATGCCTGAGAACTGTTCTGAATGAGCAAATGAATGGATGAATTATCTGAGTTTCCAAATATGTGCTTATCCAAAGTCATCTGGTAAGTGATAAACTTAGATGAATTTAATTCTTCTCTCCAAACTGAAGACGTGATAACACGATAACATGTTGGGCAATATGGAGATACGGGCCTGTTATTCTCTGTGACCCATGAACTGCTGACCACACAGGGGACCCTCTGCCAGGGAGCCAGTCAGAGTTCATCTCTTCCCCTGGCCCTTACCCTTACAGCATGTCCCTCAGCTACTCAGCCAAGACCCTCTGGGGGCCATCCTACCTGCCTAGTGGCCTTATTGTGCCAAGTCTCGTCTACACACACTTGGGATCCAGGCGTTGCCACCCACCAAGCTCGCTGAATGCACAATGTACATTCTCATGCCTCTCTGCGGGTTCTTCCCTCTCCCTAAATTCACCTTCCTTTCTCAGATCCACTGGGAAACCACTGACTATGGCCTTGAAGACCCAACTCAAGTATCTGCTTTTTTGGAAGCCTTTTCTTTCTGCCTCACCCCATTAGCTACTACCTCATACCTGCCTCAGGTACTGTACTTGCAACCTGATCCATTTACCTGTGTTCCTTCTTGTTCAAACACACAACCTTCTAGCACTCTTATCTGTACTGTTTTCTTCTCTGTACTCCTATTTCCTAGCTTGAGGCAGGATGAGGTGGTATGGGATGGGTTATGGTTGAGTTTAGGTTGATCCTTTAAAAAGATAGATGACCAGAGGGACAGGGAGAAATACTTTTACACTGCTGGTGGGAATGTAAACTAGTACAACCACTATGGAAAACAGTGTGGAGATTCCTTAAAGAACTAAAAGTAGAACTCCCATTTGATCCAGCAATCCCACTACTCGGTATCCACTCAGAGGAAAATGCATGATCATACGAAAAAGATACCTGCACATGGATGTTTAGCACAGCACAATTCGCAACTGGAAAAGTGTGGAACCAGCCCGCATACCCATCAATCAATGAGTGGGTAAAGAAATTGTGGCATATATATGTATATATATACATATATATACATATATACACCATGGAATACAACTCAGCCACAAAAAGGAATGAAATAATGGCCTTTGCAGCAACCCTGAGTGGAATTGGAGACCATGATTCTAAGTGGGAGGGGAATGAAAGATAAAACACTACACAATGGGTAGAGTATACACTGCTCGGGTAATGGGTGCACCAAAGTCTCAGAAATCACCACTAAAGGACTTATTCATGGAACCAAACACCACCTGTCCCCCATAATCTATTGAAATTTTTTAAAAAGAAAAAATATATTAACTCTTTTCAAGGAGGTAACATTTCTGAATGATATGGAAGTCCGTAAACAGAATTTTCCCTCTGTTTGGGCCTCCACTGATTTTGAACCAGTTTCCCCAGACTTTTAGCCCAAACCCTGGGCAGTTGGCTCACACCTCTTGGTTTTCATACGGAGATCCTTGGGGCTCTTCCCCACATGCTGCCCCTTCTCTGCGCTTTGTCCTCTGTTCATGACCTTCTACACTCCAGCCAGGAAAAACCAGCACCCTCTGTTTAAGGAGGCAAATCCTGTCACATTCACAGTGCAGAAATCTGCAGTAAGAGGTACATATTGGCTTGACTTCATGTTCCAATCTGAGGAAGCCTAATTGTGAAGGCGCTTTTTGGTTGTTTTAAATCTAACGTTGACTATGGAAAGCATAGAATGTTTTGCTTTTACACACTGCAGAAGTTTGGACAAAGTTGCAAAATCCTACATGAAGGGATATTTTCTTCTTCCTCTCATGTCCTTTGAAACAGATTCATTTCTCCTTTCATCTTTTAATGAAAATTTAGCTTTTCTTTCTGGCAAGACCTTAGGGTGAGGTTTAGAACAAATTTCAGTTAGGCAGAGAGAGTAAATGCAGTGTCTGGTTGTGGTAGAATCATTGGCTTTGGAATTAGATTAATGTGGTTTCCAATCCCAGCTCTGGCATATCTGTGAAAGCGTGACTTGCAGATAGGTGACCACAAACACCAGAGCCATAAAGATGATAACGTGCCTCATGCTGAGGTTGGACTATTTGCAAAGCACCTAGCTCAGCCCCTTTAGGCTCAAGCTTCATTTAATCCTCACAATGACCCCAAGAGGTAGTTTACATTTACAGAAGAGGTGGGTAACTGAGGCTCAGGCCCAATATGGTTAAGAAATGGAAACGAGTTTCCCCCCAGGCGAGGTAGCTTTGAAGCTGGAGCTCCCAGCCACTCTGACATATTGTTGTGTAATTATTGCTATTACTCTTGACAGACTAACCTCTCAGATAAGACTTTGCTACTTATATAATGCAAAACCTTCTTTTCCCAACTGGACTGTGATTTCTTTGATTAAAGTGTTTGCATCTCCTTCATCTCTGTATTTCTCACCCCCTCAATCCCAGTGGAAAGTGATTTGTACATTCTAGAGGTTCATGAAATATCAATTGACTGACATAAGTGGGCTTTGGAGAGCCTCCAGCTTTGGTTTTGCAACAGCAGACCTCTCTTTCCCTGTCTACTTGTCTTTTAAAAAATCATCTTACATATGATTGACCCTTCATAAAGGTAAACATTTCAAATGCAGAACATTCAGAAACTCTAATGAAGAAAAAAATGATTTATAATTCCACTACCAAAAGGTATCGTTTTGTCTGATTTCCTTCCAATCTGCCTGTGCAGAGATTTATGTTATTGCTCTTTACAAATGTGTATTTTTTACAATAAAAATAGTACATTTGCACATTAGGAATGGGGGAAAAAACTGAAAAATAATACAAGTTACTCAGAATATCACAACCAAGAGTTAGCTGTTGTTAACATTCTGACACATGTTGATTTTACTTCATGTTCCAATCTCAGGGAGCCTAATTATGAAGGTGTTTGTTTGTTCAGTTATTTTCAGTTTAAAGTTGAATATGGAAAGTATACGATTTTTTATTTACTCTAAATGGCCGCATGATATTCCACTGTGTGACTGAACCAAAAATCATTTATCTAGTTCCAAGTTGTTGGGCATACAAGTTGTTTTCAATCAGTCGCTTTATACATACCAGTGAAATAAACATCCCTGCTGTTGCTGCTGAAGGATTCTCTGGTCATGGACCAGGGGTAGAGGTAACTGGAGTGGGCCCACATGGCTCTCGGACTCCACAATCTGAGTTTCATCTGCCTTCCACTGTTGTTCTTTTCAGTAGGGGTCCGCCTGCATCACCTGTGCATCTGAGCCCATCTAATGCACTGGATTCATCTGGAGGATGAATATGTTTCCAGCAAGGAACTGACTTTGTGGGTTCCCCTAGGAATTTCCTGCAAGTTTTCTAGTGTGTTGGCTTCTGATTTCTCCTGTAGGTAGACATACAGAAATAGAGGGCAAAAAATAGAAAAAGAGACTTTTAAAAACTAATTTATGCACATAAAAAACATTCCAACAGTTTAGAGACAGCAAAAAAGAAAAAAGTCATCTCTCTTTCTCTCTCTCTTCCTCAGATGCCTTATTCCCTTCCTAGAGGCAGCTGTTGCCCAGTTTCTCCTGTTTTCTTCCAAAAGAGTCTGCAGTCACCTCTCTATCCACTCACACAATCATCTCTATCCACCTGTTCGTTTGTTCAGCTATCTTTTATCGATTTATATATGTAAGTAGCTATTGATCCACCCAGTCATCCATCTGTAGAAAAATCAGGAATGTTTAAATGAGTAGTTATCACAAATACGGCATTTCAGAGGGGGCTTTAGAAGGTAGGAGTGTGGGTCCCCAGCTCACCACCCACCCACTTTGTAACTTTGGCCAAGAGGCTCTGCTGCTCTTGGCCTGTCTCCTCCTGTGTAAAATGAGGCCGACAACACTCCCAGGGGGCGGTGAATGTGCCCTGGAAAGTGGAGACAGGGAGTGGATGGAAAGGCCTGGAAAGGCCCGTGGAGGGTGCTGCTCTCCGCTCAGGCCTGCAGTGAGGGAAGACCCAGCGTGCTTTTTCACCCAAATGAGGGGAGCAGAAGAGGGCAGAGGGAAGCGAGGAAGGTGAGGGAGTACCCCCCCTGGCTCTCCTACCGCTTGGTGGAAGGGACAGGGTGATGTTTCATAAACATTACCTCACGTGTTTTCAGGGAGATAAAGTGTTTAGTAAACGATGTTGGAGGAGGACTGGCCTGGAGAGTCATCCGCATGACCACCACCAGGACACACGGCTGCCTGCTTGGACTGGCTTCAGGGGCCTCCAGCTCAGCTTGCCCAAAATACAGGAACCAGCAAGTGGAGCTGGCTCTATTTAGTGTAAATAGAGGCAAATACTCTCATGCTGAAGGACAAAGAGGTTATGCAGGAAGAGGGCCGGCAGCCTCCTCTGGTCAGGAGTCAAGGTCTATGGGCACCGGGAGCCCAGCACTTCCATGTGGGGTTCAACTCTCTGGAGCTGGGGTTTGCCACAGGGGTTCCATGTAGCACAACCCCACAGGGAGGCATTGACATAAAACACCATGGGAGTGGTGCCCCTGGAGTTGTGTAGCGGGGTGCCTGGTGCAGGCACAAGGAAGTGGTCACCATTTGTTTACAGGGCCGACCATCTAGGATCCTAGGAAACCTGAACCGGCCACCAAGTCCCCTACTGTCCACCATTTACCCTCCTCTCAACCACAGGAGGGCCCTTGGCTGCATCAGGTTGGCGCTGGGCAGTAATGGTGTATTCTTCCTTATCAGAGTAAGACTCCCCTCCATTCCCGCACAGTCGAGTCAAGGGTGGCAGCAGCACAAGATGCTTTCCCTGAGCCAGTCCTCTCTGGACCCTTGCCAGGGAGCAGACATGTCACAAATGTACAAATCTGAGCTCAATGAGGAATGTCTTTGCTAACTCTCAGGGCCCCTAGGCATGGACAATGGACCAGACCCCATCCTATTTTCTTTTTCAATTAACGTTCCTGACACATTAATAAATGAGGAAATTCTAATACAGATTTGCAAAAATTGTGATACAATTGAAACTCTTGCATTTAACAATTTAATGCTTTCAACATATACTCACCCAAACACACTGACTTGGCGATGATATCGAGTCTGAAGTGGAAAGCCTTCATGAATATCCGGCCCAGGGCAAATTTCTCTCTGGCTCTACTCTGTCAAAGGAAATGAGAATTTAGCTTAGTGAGTGGTGATGTCCTCCTCACTGGAGGCATGTAAGCAGAATGGATACCACTGAGGGAATCACTGCATAGGCCTGAAGCTGTCTGGGAAATGTGAACTGCAGGACATCTCCAGCACCAAGGTATATTTGGTTCTAAATCTAGTTGTAGAGAAGTCCTGGCTGGGCACGACGGGTCATGCCTGTAATCCCAGCACTTTGGGAGGCGGAGACGGGTGGATCACCTGAGGTCAGGAGTTCAAAACCAGCCTGGCCAACATGATGAAACCCTGTCTCTACTAAAAATACGAACATTAGCTGAGCGTGGTGGTGTGCTCCCGTAATCCCCACTACTCAGGAGGCTGAGGCAGGAGAATCGCTTGAACCCTGGAGGAGGTGGTTGCAGTGAGCCGAGATTGCGCCACTGCACTCCAGCCTGGATAACAAGAGCAAGACTCCATCTGAAAAAAAAACCAAAACAATCCTTCCTGCTGGGCTGAGCTGACTTGGCTGTGAGCAGAGGCAGAGTCTGGGAGGCACCCCACCCTGAGCAGCTTTCCTGGAACTGCATAGTGTTTGATGAAATGGATTGAAAACTCAATTTCCAGCTCAGTGCCAATTTGGGGTCAAATGATATATTTCATTTTTGTCAAAGCGCTTTGTTTTTCTGAGCCTCAGTTTCCTCATCTGCAAAATGGGAGTGATACTTCCTGACTTGCGGGGCTGTGGTAAAAACCAAATAAGATAGTGTATGTCTGGACCAACTCAGCATCAGGCACACAGTGAGCACTCACATACGTGGCGTGAGAGGTGCGAGGCACCCCCTGAACTAAAACACTAAATCAAAAAGCAGATATGGAGCTGGGCTTGGTGGCCCACACCTACAATCCCAGCTTCTCAGGAGACGGAAGCGGGAGGATCCTTTGAACCCAGGAGCTTGAGTTCAGCCTGGGCAACATAGAAAGACTCCATCTCTAAAATAAAATAAAATAAAATAAAATAAAATAAAATAAAATAAAATAAAATAAAATAAAATAATTAAAGAGAAACGATATGGGGAGGAGCTCTTTCTGGCTTTCCCTCCTGGCTCCAATTCCACAGCTCTGGAATCTCCACCTGGCAGGCCCTTTAGCTCTGAACTCAAATGCCTGGCCTTTTTCTGGCAGTGTTAGAAGCACAGGCTTGGGTTCTGGGGGGTGAGTACAGGTAAGTGACCTCCCCTGGGATTTCACTGCGCTTCTGAGCACATACAGATAGACAGATAGTATCCTTATAATAATAACTATTATTTATGTGGCTCTTATTATTTGCCAGTTACGTTCTGTGTGCCCTTAAGCAAGGTACCTAACCTCTCTGAGCCTCAGATTCCTTATCTAGAAATCAGAGAAAATAATAATGCTTATTCAGAGTGATTGTGAAAATAAAATTAGCTCATACATATAAAACAGAACAGTGCTTGATGCACAGTAAATTCAAAATGTAAATATAATTAACACTATAAATACATTGAAACAATATAAAATTAGTTGTTATATATGCACTGTGCTATACACATATGCATGATTCTCAGAACAACCTTCAAGGTATCTACTACTATTATAATTCTCATACAACAGTGGAATAAACTGAAAAGTGAAGTAAATGTTGCCCTAGACCACTTGGCCAATAATTGGCACATCCAAAATTCAAAATTGATTGGCTCATTCCAAAACCAAGCTCCTAATTGTTAGGTGCTTATTAGTGTGGAAGTAAGAGATTGTCAAATATTACTTCACACCCCCACTTCATTAGTTAAAAAATAGACAACCACAACCGCAATGATGCCAACAATTACAAAACTCATCTCCACAGGACCCCTCTCAAGCTACAAGCAGATGGCATCGATCCTGACTTTGCTGCCATGAAATTCTCTCAAGAGAGCCCCACATCAGGGCTCCTGAGTTTGCAGACAGTCATTAGAGACATGCTTGCTTGGGAAACAGCTGCCCTCCACCCTGACTTCACAGCTGGGGAAACAGGGCCTGGAGAGGAGACTCATCTCATCCCCTCCGTTTTATGCCGCTCCTTCCTCTTGCCCATAACACCACACCATGGAGCTTTGCCTCTCGGGGCCTATTCATCTCAAATCCTTTTTCTGATTAGCTCACTGTGCTGCCTGCCACCGACGTTCTCATCAGAGCACTCATGGGGCCTTGGCTATTTAAAAATTCTGTTAATTCGAGAAGTCTCTGCCACTGCCCCTGCCAGCACCAGGCTCACCCATGTTTGGCTTTTGCATTCTGTGCTTCCTAATCCCATTTCTGGGGCTTAATTATGATTACACAGCTTTATTATGTAGAATTGATTTTAAGTAATGGCCCTAATTAAGAGTGAATTTTAATTAAGCTTAATTCAGAGCCTGCCTCCGATTGCCAAAGATTTGCAGCCTGAGAAGAGGAAAGGCTGCCCGTGCACAAAACTCGCACGTGACTTTGCTCTTCAAGCTGCTGGGATGTTGCAGCCAGATGGGTTTATACTATTTTCTGGCCTCAGGGTGCATTTCTTCACCAGGGTGCAGGAGGTATCAGCTCTAGTCCATCTTCCCTTCCATCCAGAAGCAAACTTGGAGCCCTGGCAATAAAAGAAACGGAAGTGGGGAGCCTGCAGCTTTGGGATGAATATCAATCATACCACCCACCCTGTTGTAGAAAATGAAGCTCATTTGCTTTCTTCCAACTGCTCATGAAACCCGTTCCGCAGGTGAGAAAACCAAAGCTCAAGAAGGCCAGGACACACACAGTGAGGGCAGCGGGAGGACTGGAAATCAGCTCTGCTCCCAATGCCTGTGCCCACTCTGTTCCAACACAGCCTTCCGGTAAGTGGCAATCATCTCTGACTTTGGCAGAAACCAACCTCCTTGAATTTCCTGCCTGACCACCTAAGCCACTGCTTCCCCAACTTTAGAGGCTCATAGGCTGTGAAGGTGGGTCTTTTATGTAAAAGTGAAAAAAATCTCAAACCAACTTGTTTTCAAATGAAAATTTTATCCTACCTTTAAAACTGCTATAAAGCAAAAGTTGTCATAAAAATGTTAAAAAAGAAATAAAACAATGTGATGAAATCCAAATCGGAAACTATTACCTTCTAAAGCCCTAAGAGTAAGGCTTGATCTGTCTGTCTTTAAAAAACAGAGATGAGAAGGTAGTTCAACACAACAGCACCAGACTGAGACTTTGTCCCTGATATAATCGGAAAGACCGAAAAGGAGTTGGAAAGACAATCATTGTGTCACTCTGTGATACAGTGTTATTTAAAGTCGTGTCCAGGTGCCAGTTAAAATCGACTCTCCTTTGTCCAACACTTTCAGGCACACTGATCCAAAGCAATTTAGCACAGGATTCCGGGGACCTCTGAGTAATAATGCCCCTCAGCTGCCCTACAGAGGACAAGATTCTGGATAGAAATCCAGCTCCCCTAACCCACAGCCCTAGCCCAAGGACAAGATATGGGCATTCCTTTGGTGTTTCAAATAAAAACACAGTGGAATCAATATGTTCTCCAAGACCAGCTGGTGGAGGCTGTTCATCTGTGGAGGAGGGGCCTGGCCATCCGGTTCCTGAAGGCCTTTGCCACATTAGAATGTTTTATGATTCTGAAGTTCCCACCTTAGAAAATCACCCACTAAGAAGCCAAGCTCTGAAAACGTTTTGATTTTTCTAGAGGGAAATGGAAAGTGAAAAATGGAATTCAATTACCTTGAAAATAAAAGGGGCAATTTCACTCACAAATGTTATACTTAAAAGCTCAATATGAAACAGGCATTCAAATAAGTCTCAGGCTAAGTTAAAAGAAAAAGGGGAAAAAGAGAAAATCATGTATTAATCCTCTTCCCTCTACTCCTTCTGACCGAGTGAGTCTTCCTTAGACTCAAAAAAGATAGATGGACTTAAAACGCGATTAAATCAGCATGTTATGACTTTAATAACCCAAGCCACGGAAGTTTTCTATTGAAAGTTGGGTATTTAGAAGACTCATTTGGTTAACCTAAACAGTCTAGTGACACAGAAACCGTCACGTGCGGGGAGCTCTTCTGAGCAGAGCTGAAGCAGAGACTCCCTACTTTTCCCTCAGGGATTTGGGGGTAAAGTTACCATAAGACCCTTCAGTTCAGCTGAAAACCCTGAGATACCCAATACACTCCCATTTTCTACATCTAGGAAACGTCACTAAAAGAGAGGAAAAGATAATAGCCTTGATTGAAATAGAAGGGAGTTACAGAAACTGACACCAAACAACACAACAGACATCATCATCCCATTATAGCCACGATGCGCTCATTCTTTCTTTATGTCTTCATTCCTGCTAGGTCAAGGCAAGTCGTAGAAGTGGTTTTGTGACCACCATGGTGGTTTCCCCAGGCAAATTTAGACAGCATATTTTCTCCTGCCACAAAAAAACTACAGCCAGACTCTCCAGTGGTTGAATTCCTATTCTGCAAGTTACCAGCTGTGAAACTCTGTGCCTCAGTTTCCCCATCTGTAAAATGGAGATAACAGTAGCATCTACCTCATAAGATTGCTGTAATATTAAATGAGATAGTGCTTAGCACAATGCATGGCACATGGCAAGCACTTGGTGGCCGATTAATGGTAAATAGTAACCCTGGCTCGAGCTTACTGCCATGGTTTATCTTAGCAGTTCCTGACTTGCCTGTTGAGAAAAAATGCTCCTACACTCAGAAGTATTCGGAAAACCTACAGCAAGGTGGTGAGAGACTCGACTCTCCAAACCTCTGAGGTGATTTTCTGTCCTCATTCCAGTTTTCTGCCCATCACATTGGCCAAAGAGCTCTAGCCAGAGCTGAAGCCAGTGCTGTTCACTTTCCTGAAAACCTGGCTGGCGGAGATGGGACCGAATGTAGCCCAGGGAAGAGGTGTGTGTTCAGACCGCTTCCTCTTGGAAATCCATTTTGACTGTAGATCCAAAGAAAATCCTTCCAGGCTTCTTGTGCACATGCCAAAACCTGCACAAATGTATGCATTTCTTCCTCTCTGTGCATCTCTCCCGCACATCTGGGCAAAAACCAGTCTCTGCAGGTAGCATCTTGTGCATGTAGCTGTCTGGCCCTATGATAAAATGCATTGTTTCTCTCTGAGTGAAGCTTAATGCACCTCAACCTAGGGATTTATACTAAGCAATAAAATCCACAGGATAGAGAAATGCAAATAGATTGTAGAATATAATATTATCATTGTCAACATAAAAGACTCTTATTTACTGCCCCCCAAAAGAAAATACATCATAGTGTCATTTGTTTCAGGGCATGCAAAAAAGGTTTCAACAACTAACAGGGCATGTTTCTGAGCAAAATATACCCCATATATAATGTTGGAACACATATTGTCTGTGGTCACTCGTGTGTCTGTGTTCTTGCAAACAAACCTGTGGAACTGAGTCATGGAAGGTCACTTCCAGCCTCCTCTCTGAGCCATTCAGCACCTACCTAGCTCTGTTCACAAACAAACCAGACAATCTAGACTTTATTTGAAGGGAGAGGCCCTCTGAGGCAGGCCACACTCCGTCAGCACATCTTAGAATGAGGCGTTTGAGCAGTTGCTGACTTGGCTTCCTGAGGAACTAAACAGAGTTGTGGTGGAGGTTGATTAAATGGATGGTCCATGCTGCTTTGGGCAAAGGGAAAACTTAAAGAGAAGATGTAGCAGAGCATGTGGGAGGCAACAACTCCATCTTTTCTCTAGGAGGTATCCCTACAACTCCCCCTAAATGCTCAAGGTCTTTCCACCACCGCTTTTGTTGCACAGATTATTGACAACTTACAAGACCAATTATTTTCACTGATTGGTTTGAATGATAAGTCTGTTGTTTTGTGTAGGGGTTTGGCTGTGATATCTGATCCAGTCCCAGCAATTGTTTCATTTCTGTCTATGAGGGCAAGATCTAAGTTTACAAGGCTTAAAACAGCCATAATTACCTGAATGACATTTTATGTGAAAAATATATTCTAACTGGTTCTCCCAATAGCCCCAGGAAGTATACCCTAGGTATTACCAAGGCCAATTTACAGGTGAGAAAAAAGAGGCTTCAGAGAGGTGAAATACATCGTCCATGATCACCCAGCCTGTAGGAGGGTGGCTCCAGAGGCCTCGGTCCTGAGCCCGAGCCTGTCCTGCTTAAGCTTACATCAGGGAAGCCCTTATGTGGCCCAGGCTGGGTGCTCTGTCATGGGGCCATCTCACAGGTTTGGTAGGTTTTATCACTCCTGCTTTACAGATGAGGAAACTGATACTTAAAAGAGGAAAAGTGTCTGCCCAAGTCACATAGATGTATATAGCTTGACTGGATTCGAACCTAAGTCCTGACTCCACCTGCTGTAGGGTATAAAGGAGAGCTTGAAGGTGTCATGGTTATCCCCTTTACAGACCACCACACCCCCTATCACTGAGTGAGTTTTATAAGTTTCAGCAACCACATCAGTAATCTCATTTTGCATCCACAAATTTCTATTTTGTCCTTGCAGCTCCCTTGGACAGAGAATGTACCGTGTGTTTGAAAAGATGGTTCAGAAAGGAGCCTTTGGCAATCCCCAGGGCTTCTGCACCCAAGATGGATGGGAGGGATCATGACAACCAGCTGCAATCAAAGAAGGAAACCAGCAAACCATATCCTAGAGTGGAAGCTGTTTTCTTGCTTTCAGAGATCAAATGTCACCACCCCCCTAATTCAGTCCTAATGCATCCTCCATAGACGTACTCTTGAGCTCTCATAATCTACCCTTCAAGTCATGATGGGGCTCAAGGCCTTCACTGGGCTTCATTATCACAGAACACACAGGGAGAAGAGGACTCATTTATTGAAGCAACAGATATTGGTGCCCAGTGAAATTGATGACCACCATGACCTAGGCTGGGCATTCCGTGGAGAGTAACACGGACATCTTCCCTGACATCTGGGGCTTACAGATAATGGAGCAAACAGAAAAGAATCAGATAAACAGATAGGCCAGACCAGAGAGTGCTAAGCAGACATTAAAACAAGGAGGTCAACATTAGATGCAGAGCCCAGGGAAGGCTTCCTTGGACAGGCGACACTGAGCTGAGGCCTGACTGGCCCTGGAAAGACCTTGGGACACATTCAAGGAGGGAGGGTGCTGAGCCCTGGAGAGCTCTGTTTTGGGCAGTCACTCTCATCAGAGTTTCCGTGATGACACAAAGGTCACATGGATGCCCAGAGTCTAATTTCAATCAACAATGAATCATGGCCACCCTGGGAGCACCAGCACCCCACTCCCCAAACCTCTACCACACCTACAAGGGCAGTTTGTTTGACCAACAGAGAAAAGATTATTCCAAAATACACTTGGTAAAAACATCCATGGGGAGGGTGAAGTTTCTGGTTTCCCCTTTAAATGGATCTTTGGATGTTCAGAGCTTCTTACAGGATAGCTCCTCCTGTAAGGGTTTTGCCCCTGGAGTTAATGTTCACAAAGTGTGTATTTCTCTTTTGAAAATTTTGTATGAAAGGGACACTGATAAGGGAAATGGAGGCCTTATTGCTAAGAAACTAGTCAGCATTTGCAAGAGGAAGGGGAACTAGCATTGACTGCACACTTCCATGCACCAACGTTGAGCTAGATGCCTTATCTGGTTTATCTCCTTCAATCCCAGGAAGACAGTATTAAAAGTCCCACTTTTACAACCTAGGACATTAGGTCTCTGAGAGGCAAAGCAACTTTCACAAGATTATACAGCAAATAAGTGACAGAACCAGAACCAGTTTATTACATGAATCGAATGTGGTGATTACTTACTAGGTTCCAGGCACCTTGCTCGGTTCCTTCGGATCGTGCGTGATTTCACAGACTTCTCAACGCATTTCATTATATTACTATACCCATCTAGCAGATGGGAAGACTGAGGTCCAGGGAGGTAAAGTAGCTTGCCTGAGGTTTTTCAGCTCCGAGGTGATAAAGCCAGGATTGAAACCCAAATGTGTCTGATGCCCTCTTTTTTCAGAGAGGCTGATGTCAAGAGAGGGAACGATGGAAATGTTCCATGTTAAAGGAGATTAACGAGACATGACTACCAAATGCAAAGCCTGATCATAGACTGGAAACTGTACTAAAGGGGAAAATGCTATAAAGGATATTTTGCAGTCAACTGACAAAATTGGAATGTAAATCATAGATCAGATAAAAGGAGTTGTATCAGTTTTGCATTTAGGCTGTTGATAACCCTACTGTGATTATGTGAGAGAATATCTTTCTCTCTAGGAAGCTCATAGCATTCAGGGATGAAAGATTATGGTGTATGCAACTTCTTCATGTGTCTCAGAAAAAGAAATTGTGTGTATGCACATGTTTGTGTGTGCCAAGAGAGAAAGAACAGATGGGATAAAATGTTAACATTAACAATAGATTAATCTAATGGGTATGCTTACTTTTTTGTAAGTTTGAAATTATTTGCAAATAAAAATGTTTAAAAGAGAAGGAGAAAGAGAGAGAGAATTGCCAGCTGTTGTATGAGCTTCTGGGTATTTCCTGAGTCCTACTTCAAGGTTGGTTCAATTCCATGTCCTAATTCTTCCCTTCTGTATGAAATTTCACCATCACTCATTCAATCTTTCACATGTACCTGTCCAGTTTTTGTTTGTTTGTTTTTTGAGTGCAGTGGTGTGATCTTGGCTCACTGCAACCTCCACTTCCCAGGCTCAAGTGATTCTCCTGCCTCAGCCTCCTGAGCAGCTGGGATTACAGACACGTGCCACCACACCTGGCTAATTTTTTTGTAATTTTAGTAAAGATGGGGTTTCACCATGTTAGCCAGGATGGTCTTGATCTCCTGACTTCATGATCTGCCTGCCTTGGCCTTCCAAAGTGCTGGGATTACAGGCGTGAGCCACAGCACCCGGCCACCTGTCCAGTTTTTAAATGCATATGCCATTAGAGTTATTTGTCGTGCAGATCTTGAGGAGATGGAGCTTGAAGTGTTTTTATTAATTGCCGACTGAGACCCTATTTCTGAGCAAATCTGCTTAATGAAGAGAGAAGAGTATTTGTGGCATGAAGTGATGCCAAGTGCAAGGTATCCCTAAGAAAGCTGCTCAGCGGCCATGGCATAGCACAGAAAGTCACTGGGTACTAAAATGTGTCAATAATAGAGCTGTGGAGAGGAGGAAGGGGGAAACAGAAGAAATGAGATAGCAGACTATTATGAACAACCTTCACCTCTCAAGTCATGCAGGGCTGGTGCAAACATCCTTCTAATGGATAGTAGTTCACATCTTTTTTTTTTTTTTTTATTGTCTCCTCTAACTAGGTATCATGTCTCTGAAATATGAACATATAGCCTTAAAAATGAATAGCAAATATTGCTCCAATGGTTACTAAACCCATTATCACCCTGTATTTGTCTTTTGGGTTAATCTTGGCAGTTCTAGAAAAAGAAATAAGTATAGATGAGAAATAACTGTATACCTCTATAGAAGCAAAAATTATAAATAAGGATAACATCTAATATTGATAAAGATGATTTTACATGTTAAGAATCAGACTGAAATTTTTGATTGTATTCATTATGGAGGAAATGGAATAAAATGAGTAATGGCTGGGCGTGGTGGCTCATGCCTGTAATTTCAGCACTTTGGGAGGCCAAAGTGGGCAGATCTCCTGTGGTCAGTTCGAGACCAGCCTGGCCAACATGGTGAAACCTCATCTCTACTAAAAATACAAAAATTAGCCAGGCATGACGGCAGCTGCCTGTAATCCCAGCTATTCAGGAGTCTGAGGCAGGAGAATCACTTGAACCTGGGAGGTGGAGATTGAGTGCCACTGCACTCCAGCCTGGGTGACAGAGTGAGACTCCATCTCAAAAATTAAATAAATAAATAAATAAATAAAGTAATAAAGAAATAATTTTGTGTAGATGAACTAACAAAAATCAAAGGTAATAATAACCCATAGCATTGTGGAGGTGCATTCCTTCAGTGCTCATGGCAAGTGAATAAATAAGAGCTTCTGGGATGGCAACTGGTGATATGTCTTAGGAAAAATGTTCACAGTGTTCAGCATAATGGTAATATTTCCTAGAATTAGCCTAAGTAATTCATCTGAAAAGAGCAAGCAGTTAAATACATGAAAATGTGTATGCTAGTATTCTTTACTTTATTTAAAAATCTGGAAAATAGCCTAAATGTCCAAAAATAGGACAAAAGTAAATTACGGCATAGACAGTTGATGGGGTGTTAAAATAACAACTACAGTAAATATACTTGCTATGAACTGAGTTATTTTCCCCTCAAAATTCATATGTGGAAGTCCTGATCCTCACTGTGTCTGTATCTGGAGTAAGGATGTAATTCAGCTGACATGAGTCCTTGGAGTGGAGCCCTGATTCCAGAAGATCCATGACCTTATAAGAAGAGACACTGGACAGCTTGTACTCTCTCTCCACCACGTGAGGACACAGCAGGCAGCTGGCCATCTGAAAGCCAGGAAGAGCTTTCACATGGCCTGCCTCATAAGAAATTGAGTTGATGTTGGTCTTCCCAGCCTCCAGAACTGTGAGAAAATACATTTCTGTTGCTTAAGCCACCTAGCCTGTGATACATTGTTATGGCAGGCCAAGTAGAATAATAGAATGCTCTTTTGCTTAAATGTTAAGTGAAAAATAAAAAATCTTAACACAAAATGGTATTTGTGATGTGCTTACAACAATAGTAGGAAATGAAAATTCAGGTTTCCTGACTTGCTCTTTTCACGATATGAATGTCAGGTATAGTGACTGCCTGAAGAGTGATAAAAGTTCTCAGGCTCACCATCATTGACTGAGTGTCAAGTGCCAGGCACCGTGGTAAGTACTTTATGCACACTGTCTCACCTGATGGGTCCAAACACCCTATAGGGTAGGAATGTCACCATTTTAGACCCTCTGAACCCTGGACACAGAGAGGGTTGTCATTGGCCCCAAGTTCCTCAGTAAATAGATAACTAAGCCCAGGTTGGAACTGGGACTTGTCTGAGTCCAAAGCCCAAAGTCTTCAATTCTATGAAAGTACAATATTTCAAACAAATAAACAGTTTGTCTTTGCAGCAGAAAAATAAACCAGATAGAAACAGCTATTGCAGTTTGCATTTTTCCCAAGATGCCCACCCAATTTCCTAATCTTTATTCAATGTCCCACGCACTGTTCTCATGTGTAAGGGCAGTAACCTTATTTTCTGGTGAAGTATCTTTAGAAAGGCATCGTTGATGGTTCTCTGCCTTGGGACATCAGCTGGCTTTTGAGCAACCACAGGAAATTTAGAAGTCATTTTCAACAGAGCAAGTGCTGTCACTAACATCGTCAAGCATTCTGACTTTCTCAGGGTGACCTCCTTAACAAATGGTCTGTCCCACCATCAGACCACAGCACCTCCTAAGTGGGTTGGAAAAGGCTGACTTCTGTGGCATACAGCTCCTGATAATTCCAAAAATCGTAGAACAATCTTTGGAAGGCTTCCCCCACCCCACCAGAAATCTGGTGTTGTATAAACTCTCCCACAGCATATAAAGCTCCAGAATAAGCTAGTCTTTAACTCTCTAGCTTCAGCTCTGGCTGCTCCCAACCCATCCCCAGTTCAGATTGTACTACATTTCTTATATTTCTCTGAAAGTGTCTCAGATTATCTCACTTTTGGGGAAAGTAATTTTCCCTATTCCCAGAATGCCCCTTGTCGTAACTCCAGTTTTTCCTGATAAACTCTAGTGTGTCCCTTTTTGTCCCAACCTAGATGCCACTTCATCTAGGATTCCTTCCCTGAATTTTAAGCCACTTCCTCCAGGGAGCCTTCACTGAATCCTAAGCTAAGTTAGAAAGTCAATGGGCTTTCCAGTCACCGAGGTGTTAGCTTTGTCTGGGTTTTTCTTGATCTCCTTATAATGGCACATCGCTCTCCCTTATAAGCTCTTTGTAGTCCACAAAGCAAGGTCTATATCTTATTTCCCCACTTTTTTCATGAGTGAATGAAGGAAAGAGCACCAAAGAATAATCTTAGCTGAATTTCTATGCTGGCTTCTGCAACACATATGCTGAAATTAAACTGAATTTCCACGTGAAAGCCTAACGAATGAGAGTTTTGATCTGAGCTCATGAGTCTGTAACGTGAGAGGCAGTTTAGAAAATTAATTCAGATCCCAGTCAAACAGACCTAGTTTCAAACCCAAGAACTGCAACTCTGCGACTTTAAGCAAGTGACCTAGCCTCTTTATGCTTCAGTTTCCACATCTGTAAAATACAGCTAAGCTTTATTTATTTCAAAGCTGCCTCCCTAGTGTTATTTTGAGAATCAAACAACATTAGACACATGGAGCTCTTAGCACCGTCACCGGCCCTGGTCAACACTGGATAAATGTTTACCATAATGATTAGGATTTGCTATGTTATTGTAATTATTAAAGCCATATTTTAAAAAGCAAAATAATCAAGCATAGGTGTTCAGAGGGCTGCTGCCATAGAAACCTGACTAAACACACAAAGTATAATTGGCTCTTCAGCCAGATGTTGCATGTACCACAGCATCTGTGGGTCCTCAAACAGAATCTACATCTACAAATAAGATTTTTGTTTCCTTTGTCAAGATCAAACCTGATAAGGGAAAAAATAAAGCATATCATTTCAAATTCCTGATTCCCTAGTGTTCAGAATATTACAGGTGTATTTTGCTAAATCTGGTAGGAAACATTGAGTGAGGCAAGGTAATTCTTGGGTCTTGAAATTAACTTTTTGCAGGTCTCAGTTACATCCGGTACCGTGGGCATCAATGTCCCAGTGGGAGAGGCCCAGGGATGCAGAGGTAATGTGGCGTAGTGGTCAGGCACACAGATTTCAGACCCCAGAGCCACAGCTGACTAGTTGTACCACCTTGGCAAATTACTTTACCTCTATTTATCTCAGTTTCATCACATGTAAAATGGGACTAATAAGGGTATCTACCTCAGAGGTTTTATAAGAGAATTGAGTTAGCATTTGCAAAATAAATAGAAGAGAAAACTATGTTACGTGTTTGTGAAATAAAGTAAATAATGGAACTGTGAGGCCAACTCAGACAACAGAGAAAAATTATAGATTGTCCCTTCAGAGCCTTGGGGATCATCGATGTGTGTGTTTATTTCTGTATTTTTGTTTCAAAAGTATCTGTTCAGAAGGGCAAGAAGGAGGCAGAAAGAAAATCCTTTTTATTCTGCCTGTGTCATCGGCAATTCCTGTGGGGAAGAAATCAATGAGAATTTGATAAACAGTTTGCAACCCTCTCTGACAAATCTCAAAAATTGATTCCACTAAGATTCCTTGACTTTCAAGTCCTCTATAAAAAAAGACAAAAATAAACCCAGGCTTTTCTCTGAGGTAGAAGATGAAATTGTGTTATTTCCAACAGTGATACTTTTTAAAAAGGTAGACTGGTTACATTTGCGCCAAAGCAACTTGATTTTATGAGAAGTTGTTCAAATGCAGAATATGGTAGCAGCACTCAAAATTAACAGCAACAAGTACCATGCATTTACATGATGCTTTAAAGATTTCAAAACTTATGTGTATATCTTGGTTGCCTCCCACATATGTGCCATCCCTCTTGTATTGCAGAATAAAAAGCAAGTGGCCTAGAATTAAGTAAGTTACATCATTCTGCACAAGCTTCTATTCATAAGCAAATGATTTCATGTTTCCAGGCCTCAGTTTCCCTGTCTATAGAACAGACAAGGTAGGGGTAATATTCCTCCCATTCTGGTATATTGTAAGTATTCTGTGAGTTAACTATGTAAAGCCCCTCGCATGGTGAGTGGCACATATTTTTAGTATTATTGCCTCACTTGATAGATTCTAAAGACTAGATTATGAGACTAGAGTGTGAAAACTAAGTTACATGAAAGTGCTTTGAAAATATCACACTGAAGGAATTTATTTTAAATGGGATTCACATATTAAGGAACGACTGTTTAATTTTTACATATGATAATGATAATAAGGTTCTCTTTTGAAAACAGGCCCTTTCAGATTGCAGCCTCTAAATGTCATTAAAACAAACCAAGCCTGCCTGGGAAAAACGGCGAATTCCAGGTCTAGAGCAGCAAATGTGCCATCTTGTCACACCAGACAGCAAAGGAGCCATCAAGGCCACCAGCGCTGTGACAAAAGGACTCAGAAGACAGCTTGGAGAGACTCCTACCGACCAAAAATAGGACAATGTGAACCTTAATAGGGATGATAACTGCAAAGAATTGAAAAATAACAACTATGCTCAAATCCATGAGTATAAATGATACGGGGGAAAATCAAGTATTTATTCTGCTCCTTCCGTATAAACTGCTCCTCTGCATAATCAAACAGTTAAATAGGAGATGTTGCTTTGTATGAGAGGATTCCAGCTAAGAAATGCAGAGGGAACAGTAGAATATCACCATTTTGTACACAGCTAATGAATTAATGGATCTAGTCAATGATCATCATGTCACCATAGAGAGACAGTTGGTGCCTATGAAGTAGGCTTTCTCTTCAAAAGAACAAAATATAGACTCTTGTCAAGCTTCTAGATCTAATTGTCAAATTATGGAAAATGCAAGAAACAATGGATTATGTCAAACACCACCACACAGATACAGGGAGAAAAATTAAGAATCTATGGCCAGGCATGGTGCACACACCTGTAGACCCAGTTACTCAGGAGGTGGAGCTGGGAAGATTGCTTGAGCCCAGGGATTTGAGGCTGCAATGAACCATGATTGAGCCACTATACTCCAGCTTGGGCAGCAGAGTAAGATCCTGTCTCAAAAAAAAAAAAAAAAAAAAAAAAAATCTACAAGACATTTGTCTAGTACAAGACATTTGACTCAGTTTCTTCAATTAAAAAAATTGGAAGAGAAAAAGAAAGGAAGAAATTTATAGATTAAAAGAGATTAAAAATATATCAAACGTTCAGAATTTATGTACCTTATTTGGACACCAGTTGAAGCAATCTGGTTTTTGTTTTTTGGTTTTTTCTTAAGAAAAAAGACAGGGAAATTTGAATACTGACTGGATATTTAATATTAAAGAAACTGCTCTTAATTTTTTAGAGTGAAAATGGTATTGGCTTTTTAAATTTTTATTCAGGTGAAATTCACAAAACATAAAATTAACCATTTAAAAATAAACAATTCTGTGGCATTTAGTACATTCAAAATGACATGCAACCACCACATCTATCTAGTTTTAAAGCATTTTCATCACCTTAAAAGGAAACCTTAAGGTGCAATGTACACTACTTGTGTAACAGGTGCACTAAAATTTCAGAATTTACCACTATATAATTAATCCATGTAACAAAGAAAACGCTTGTATCCCAAAAGCTATTGAGTTTTTTAAAAAAAAGAAAACCCCATACCCCTTAAACGATTTATCCCTATTCCCCTCCCTACTTCCCCTGGCAAGCACCAATCTGCATTCTGTCTCTAGGATTTACCTATTTTGAATATTTCATCTGTGTGGATCATACAACACACGACCTTTGTGCCTGGCTTCTTTCACTTAGCATGTTTATGAGATTTATCCATGTTGTAGCGTGTATCAGTACTTCACTTTTCTTCATGACTGAACATTTCATTGTATGTATGTGCCACAATTAGTTTATCCATTCATTTGTTGATGGACATATGAGTTGCTCCAATCTTTTAGCTATTATGAATAATGCTGTTGTGAATATGAATATGTGTGTGTGTGTACTTGGATACCAGTTTTCCATTGTTTTGGATATATACCTGGATGTAGAATTGCTTGGTAATTCTACATTTAACTTTCTAAGAAACCACCAAACTGCTTTCCTCAGGAGTTATTCCATTTTCCATTCTCATCAGCAGTGTACAAAGATTTCCATTGTTCTTATTGTAACCATCTTGCTTGTGTGAGGTGATACCTCAGTGTGTCTTTGATTTGCATTTCCCTGATGACTAATAATGTTGAGCATCTTTTCATGTGTTTGTTGGCCATTTTTGTGTCTTCTTCGGATAAATGTTCATTCAAGTCCTTTGCCCATTCTTAAAACTGGATTGTTTGTCTTTTTATTGTTGAGTTGCCAGAGTTGTTTACATATTCTATATGCAAGACTCATTAGATATAGGATTTGCAAATATTATCTCCCATTCTGTAAGTTGTCTTTTCACTTTCTTGAAGATCTTTGATGCACAAACATTTCTAATTTCTCAATTTATTTTTTTCTTTTTTGCTCATACTTTTGATGTCATATCTATAAGTCATTGCCAAAGCCAAGGTAATGGAGATTTACCCATATGTTTTCTTCCATTTAATAGTATTGGTTCTTATTTTTGTGTCGTTAATCCATTTTGAGTTAATTTTTTGGTGTATGGTGTGAGGTTGGGATCCAATTTTATTATTTTGCAAATAAATTTTTAATTTTCAGAGTCTTTATCTTCTAAGGAGACATAAGGATATTTACAAACTGAAATGTCTAGAATTTGTTTCAAAATAATCTATGAAAGAGAAGAATTGAATATAGATAAAATAAAATTGCCCATAAAGTGATTATTGTTGAAGTCAGATAATGAGTAGATGGAAGTTCATTTCAGTAGTATGTATACTTCTCTATAAATTTTTAAATTTTCCTATTAATGATAACAATAAGAGCTTTATACATAAGAGCTTTATATTTTAGAGAGATGAATTGAAATATTTACAGATGAAAATATATGATGTCTGAAATTTATTTCAAAACAATTGAGGGAGTTGGGGAGGATATAAATGAAAGCAGATTGGTCATGAGTTGATACTTATTGAAGCTGTATGATGGTATATGTAGGTTCATCATACTGATCTTTTAAATTTTGAGTATATTTGAAAGTTTTACATAATAAAGCTTTTTAAACATAATACATGATTAACTGCCTAAGATTTTACTTGGTAAGAATGAGAATCTTTCCAAATGAAAGTAAGAGGAGACAAGCTACAGAACAGTATTAGCAGCTGATATTTATTATTCTCAAGAGCCAGCCAACATCACCACTGGATAAAAGGAATATGGTAGGTAAGCATGTTTGAGTAATTCTTCTGGAATAGGAAAGCAGGCAACATTTGAATGGGCCTTGAAGGATGAGCATAGGTTTCTGTCAAGATAAGAGAGGAAAAGTGGTCTAGTTACAGGTTCTAGAGAGGTGAAAAGGTTAGAATACTTGAGAGGAATGAGAAGCTGAGTGTAAGAGGAGTCCCGGCAATTAGGCAATGAAAATTAGGGCTAGTCTGATTTTCATGCTGAGGATGGATTTTCAAGTAAGCCAGAGTTACAAGAAAATTGATGATCCATAGGCTGATGTAGTCTTTGGCCTGTTAGAGTGTGTGTGTGTGTGTGTGTTTATTATGTGTTTTAATTGACCCAACACCAAAAGAAAAAAAAAATTCAGGAGACTTTACTTTAAAATCTGAATGTCTAAATTTCTTGAAAAATTGGAAAATAGAGCAACATAGAGTCTGCATCTGCCATGCAAAAATTGACCCAAGCTGAAGAGTGGTGGACATCTTTAGATGGGCTAGGTCTCCTTTAATTCATCCATTTCTCCTAGCCTCTATTCTATGCCCCACAGCAGGCCCAGTAATGGGGCTATTAATCACCATTGTTTAGCTGGAGGGTTTTTTTTGATAATAAAGGAATGTTTACCTGCAACTCTATTAATAGTGAGAAAATGAATTGTAGGCACAGAAGTCTGAGTGTCTCAATAAAATATTTGAGAGAGCACATTCCTCTGTGGCAGTAAAGACAGCTTTATTTCCATCTGTTTAATATACAGAGTGTAGCAGTATGGGACAAATACAACTTAAGATGCCAAAGTAACAACAAAAACAGCAACAATAAGAATAACAACACTAAACTAACTAGTACCTACTGAGCACCTGCATGCATAAAATGCTTTTCTACTGCTTTTCAGGTATTGCATCATTTCCTCCTTATGAAGACACTCTATCCCCATTTTACAAAGAAGGGAACTGGCCCAAGGTCATATTGTTAATATACTCCCAGCCAGGAGGCTATGATTCAAGGCAGTCAGACTCCAGAGCTCCAGGCCACCATGCCAAACAGTGACAAGAAAGTGACAACTACAAGGTTTGTTTATGAATAGGAGGTAAAAGGCATTCCATCCATTGAAGGCAATGGCATTGTGTTGCTCCTTTTTATATTGAAGACTCCTCCCCAGTATCTAGCATGGTGCCTTGTACATAGTGGGTATCCAATAAATACATGTTTAATAAATTAATTGACTAGGCGTTGTTATCTGATCCCCTTAGAATTTTCTTTCTTCAGAGTAAACAGATCTTGAACATTTAACATACCTCACTTCTCAGAGCTAACTCCAATGTACCCAGGGCTAGAGCTAGGGGGAGGCAAGAGAGACATCCAGGTTGTAGCATGTGAAAAGGACAGTAGGTCTCAGGTGCCCAACTTGCACTTGCAGGAGCCCAAGAGTGAGGTCCTCCTTATATTTTGCACACTGGGTACCTCTCTTGCTCTGTCCTAATCCCTGCCCAGTAAGGCATCTCTCTTTTGCATCTTCCTGTACTCGTACTCCAGATGTGATCAAACCAGAGTGGACTATGGGAAGGGCTGCCATCATCCACGCACTGAACACTATACTCCTGTTAATTCTGCCTAGGGTTTCACTTCTAGTTTACTAGCAGCTCCTCTCTCCACCTTAGGCCAGTCTGTCAAGCTGATTTCTTAAGACTAGGAGCAGGATTTCATATTTAATCTTGATCTTGTTTCTTTCAACAACGACTAAAATTGAGTATCATCTTTTTTTAAGGTCCTTATTGATTATTCAGTGTAGAGGTTATTTTCCCAATCCTCGTTTTCGTTCACTTATTCATTCATCAATGCCCATTCCCTGAGCACTTGTTCTGAGGCTTAGGGCACAGAAATGAATGACCTGGTCTCTGTCCTTGAGGATCTGTGGGATGGTCCAGTGTAAGAGACAGGCTGGTAAATAGTTGACAATTGCACAAGGGACTGAGTGTAGAGAAAAATGTGAGTACTGAGGGCATAGAGGGGCACCTAAACCAGACAGAGGACCAGGGAAGGCTTCTGGAGGAGGTATCAAGGATATGGAGATCAGAGAGGGATGACCAGATATTGTGCATCATTAAACCTGATAAATGAGCTTCTATGTCTCTCTCTAAGTTATTAATAATCATAGGGACAGAGCCAAAGCTAAGTCTTGTAGCAACCAGGAAAACATTCCCACCTGAGAAAGAAAGTTACCCTGATGAAGAGCAGACATGCTCTAGAAAGCTGCTGCTAGCTTATAGGGGGTCTTTGTGCATTTTTTTAGTGCACCTGTGGGCAGAGGAATTAGAAAAAGGCAGCCAGAAGCAGCCTCAGCACTCCTCTTCCTCTCCTTCCTCCCTCCCCCTCAGTGTAGCCTGGTGAGAGAAGCAGAATTCAAATGCATTTGAAAGGTTCCTTGAGGTATTAGGGTTGTGTTTCTTTGCTTCTCTCCTTTCATCCACAAATATGGACGACTTCCCTTTATGCTGGTAATGCAAGAGAGGGCAAGTGACTAGCCCACAGTCCAAAAACCAGCCAAAGACAAAAAGAATATTCAGGGTTCCAAACGTTGGAGTGTTAGTCAATAGATTTCTGTTCAGTACTTACACAGTTCCTGCCACAAGAAACTTACTGCCCTTCAAGCTTCCAAGTGAACTGAGCTCTCAAAGGCTGCATCAGAGCTGCTGGGAGCTGCTTCAAGTTGGCTGCCTCTTTATTAAGGAAACAGCGTCCCCTGCTGTCACTCCTGACTACATACAGATTTGCTTTATATATTATCTGAGCTGTGTCAAGATTGGATTGACACCCCTTCACTACACCTCTGGAAAGAAATCCACCCGGGCCACTGTTCATTTCTTTTGTTTGTTCAATTTATTTGAAATGAAATTGGTATTGAGAATTTGGGGATACCATCTGACACATTCTTATCATTATTACTAATAATAACAACAATTAGCAATTAGGAAACCAGGTATTGTGCCAAGCACGTATATGCATTATTTTATTCAAATCTCTCAACAATAAAAATTACCATATCCATTTTCCATAAAATGGAAAGTTAAGAAACTGGAAACATTGATCCCTTGGCACAATTACTTTTATTGAATAATGTAATATTTATTCACACAACACACCTGTATTGGACACCTGCTGCATTTCAGGCTCTAGATGCACCAGGATGAATGAGGCATTGCCTTTGTCTTTGTAAAGTCATAACAGAGAAAGGAGGGAGAACAAGAGGAGAAAAAAACTAATATTGATTAGACATCTAGTCTGTGGCACTACGCCTGGTATTTATAATTGGGCAATTTCATCTCATTCTCCAACAATCCTGGGAGGTACATTTTTATACATCCATTTTACAGGTGAGAAAAACTAAGACTCAGAGGGTTCAAATGACTTACTTAAGATTACACAGCTGGTTGGCAGAGCAACTGGAAGTTAAACTCAGCTCTCCTTGATAGCAAAGCCAAACTTTTTGAGAGGATATATTGGAAGAAATTATTACAAAAAAGAAAAAGGTTTATTGAGGCCCCAGAAGGGGTCAAGAAGATGAAATAAGCAATTCGATATAGAGGCAGTCAGGTAATTCACTACAACAGTTGCTGATTTGGGCGTTTTGTCAGTTACTCATTTCCTCAGTCATCAAAGGAGTCGAAAACATGTTTGTTGAGCACCTACTATGAGTTAGATATGGAAACCAGGGAGATGGTAATGACCAAGCTAGTATAATGACACCTGTCTTCATACAGCCTATAATCAGGAGGATAAGGGGTTCCAGCATTTGACAGTGGAACTCCCAGCAACCTCTCAGATTGGGTGCAAGTGCTGAGAAGAAAGGTATAGCAGGGTGCTACAGGAGTGCAAGGTGTGCTTTAGGTCAGATGAGGGTATGTTTGGAGGACCTGGCTGAGTAAGTTGCATTTGAGCTGCCCTAAAAGGCTGGGGAGAACCGAGGAGCACTTTCTCTCTAAACAGAGAAAGGATGGAAGAGCTGCCCAGCAGAAGAGGTAGCAGCATGAAGTTTCAAGTCAGAGAGCCGTCGGGAGCAGGGATGTTGGGCAAAGGAGACATGGAGAAGAAAGTGAAGCCGGGCAGTGGTCATGGGCAATCAAGCAAAGCTAAGAATGTGGAACTTTAGCCTTGGGGCAGCATTTCCTAAACTGTGGGGAAGCACAAACACTGCTTTTAAAAATGGATGCATAATATTTGTACATATTGACACGGGACATGTGATATTTTGTTACATGCATAGGATGTGCAATGGTCAAGCCAGAGTATTTAGGATATCTGTCACCACAAGCATTTATCATTTCTATGTGTTGGGAACAACCCAAGTCCTCTCCTCCAGCTACTTTCAAGTGCGCAATACATTGCTGTTAACTATAGTCACCCTACTCTACCGTCAAATGTTATAACTTATTCCTTCTATCTAACTGTATGTTTCTACCCAGTAACCAACCTCTCTTCATCCCCCCACTTATACCCAAATCCTTCCCAGGATAGTTCTCTGGTAACTATTTTTCTATTCTGTACCTCCCTGAGATCAACTTTGTAAGCTCTTACATACGAGTGAGAACATGCGATATTTGTCTTTTTGGGCCGGGCTTATTTCACTTAACATAATAACCTCCAGTTCCATCCATGTTGCTGCAAATGACATGATTTCATTCTTTTTATGGCAAAATGGTAGTCCATTGGAAAAATATACTGCATTTTCTGTATCCAATCGTCTGTTGATGGACACTTACGTTGATTTCATGTCTTTGCTATTGTGAACAAGTACTGCAATAAACAGAGGGGTGCAGTATCCCTTTGATATACTGATTTTTGTATAACAATAATATACAAAATTGTTTATTTTGTTTCTCTGTCCCCACACGTACCAACAGTTTTGTAAAATAAATAAAATGTGAATTAGTATAAAAATAAAATAAAATAAACAGAACATATGAAATAATAGCACAAATTTATGATTACTGGATTCCACAGTCATAAAATCACTCTGTCAAATTGCTATTACTTTACTTCTTTCATTGTGGACAGAGTTTGCAAACTGGCATCTGCCAAGGACCACATTTTGAGGGGCAAGTATTTGAGAACCTCAGTGAGCCACCGACTGTATCTGTGTCTGGAAGAATAAGTGGCATTCAGCCAGGAGACAAGGGGAAAAGAGCAGGCAAGGAGGCACTGAAGGCAAAAGCAGAGCCACGTGAAGCAAGCTGGTGTGTTTGGGGACTGGCAGATGGCTGGCTGGGTAGGCTGGAGAGGTGCGAGAGAGAGGCTGGCAAGCAGGCTGTGTCTTGGAGGCCTTTTCAGCTATGACGAAGATTGAGCAGCAAGAACAGTACCAAGCAGGCCCTAAATGTCAGAAGCACCTGCCAGGATCATTGCTCTCTTGTGAGTGTTATGAAAGCAGCCAGGGGCTGTTTCACCTGCAAAAACTGCTCTGTTTTGCCCATCTGATTGCCAACCTCAGCAAACCTATTCCTAAAAAGAAAAAAAGAAACAGAGAGAGAGAGAGAAGAAAGAGAAAGAGAGAGAAAGGAAGGGAAGAGAAGAAAGTGGGAGGAAATGGGAGAGGAGGGGACACCAAACAAATGCAGCCCAGAGCTCCTGCTGAATAGCCTTTGACACGTTATTTGGATGAACCCATGGGTGGGTTTTTGTTTCTTTTGTCAGGCAAATGGAAGTTTCACTCAGTTCCTCAAAAAGTGCCCAGCCAGGTAGAGAGCATCCGTCTGAGATGGGTTCCCCTTCCTGGAAGCCACAGCACCATCCAATCCCCACACTAGGTGGATGCAAATTCTTGGCTGAAATGAATGTGAGCTCTGCAAGATGATCACTGTGGTCCTGACCGTCATCATTGTTGCAGTGGAAATTATCCAGGAAAAATCCAGAAAAAGAAATAGCATTCAGGGTCCAAGGATGTAGAGCTGAAATATAACCTTTGCTCTCACCCTGAAAAGAGCTTTGGAAGGGACTGTTCAATTGAGGCAGCCACCAACCTTACATTCAGTTGCAATGAGTCATTTCACAGCTCTGCAGTAAATTATCACAGCTGGGATGTGAATGTGGCCATCCCGACTTTAGAGGAAAATCTTTGATAATCAACCAGTGAGCTTCTAGATCCTCTTGAAGCTCGTATTCTGGAGGACAGAAAGGCAATAAAAAGCAAATATATAATAAAGGAAACACTTCCTGATTGTGGTAAGTTAGGAAGAAAATAAATGGGGTGACAAATCAGGGAATACTGGAGGAGTGACTCAGTCAGGGTCTCAGCAGAAAAGAGAGGGCACGCTCAAATTGGGTAATTTATTAAAGAGACAATTTACCAGAGTGTGGGCAAGACTGGATAAAGGAGAAAGTTATGGGGGCGCCCCCATCCCCAACCCCAAGGCTAAAATCAGTAAGGCACCATTGCTGTCTCTAGGCCTGAAAGGGGCACAGGGAGAAAGCAGTTCCCAGAAGACGTAACAAGAGGAAATTGGAGGGCTGTTCCACAGGAGCCACAGCCATCAGCAGGGAGGCGGTAGGAGTAACACATGTGACCAAACGTTAGAGATGTCATTCTTCCCCCAGATGCTGCACTTCCAGAGTTGATTTCTCTGCACACACAGCTTGACAAAGCCAGGTTAGGGAGACGAGATGGCCCAGTTCAAACTAGAAGTGGTTGAAGATTTCCCTGTCATTTCACACTAAACGGGCACTCTTCAAGTGCAGTTGCTTTTGCAGACACCCCTGGGACTTGGCTGAATGAAAAGGGGCAATTTGCATGCCAGAACAGCTAAGCACAAATGAATTCTCTTCCATCTTCCTTGTCAGGCTGCAGGGAGTTATGCTCTAGACCTGGAGAAATGACCTTGGGCAAGCCATTTAATATTTTCAGGCCTCAGTTTCCTCATTTGTAAAAAGAGAGCATGAGGCTTAGTGATTTCTAGGTACCAAATCATGCTGTGTAGAGCAAGAAGCACTTTGAAGCAGGGGGAGGTGAGTTCAAATCCTCTCTACCACAGCTGACTGGCCAACCCTGGGAACACCACATCTCTGGGTCTTAGCTCCCCTACCTACCAATGTAAGTGATAATGTCTATCCAGACCAATCACAGCATTTAGACAATGCATGTTAAATCCCTTGTATTTTGTGCAAAGAGTCAGATCTCCACACATGTGTATCCATTTGCTGCAAGGCAATGTAGCATAAAGGTCAAGAGAACAGGCTCTGAGTGAAGTACACGTAATGGGCTTGAAACCAACAGCCTCTACCACTTTCTAGTCAGGGACCTTGGGCAAGTCACTTCATATCTCTAAGCCCCCACTGCATCATCTATAAAACCAAGGGAAAATGCTGCCTGAACCCATAAGGTTGTTGCCAGAATCAAATTAAATCATACATATTGAGCACTTAGAACATCTTCCTTCAGTTACGATATTCTGCAGCTGTAATATAACATTACAAGGAGCTTTCCAGAATGTTCTCTGATTTTTTTAGTACTTATAATGCAACAAAGTTACCCAGGGTTGGTTAAATATGGTGTTGCCAGAATTTTCACTATAATGGCATTGCACCCAGAAGCCCCTAGCCTAACCTTGCTTTGCCCTGGGTGGCCGGCATCCAAGATGTCAGACTCTGATAGCAGCTGAGGAAGAGCACCGGAAGGAAAGATCTGTGCAATCAAAGGCGTACTGACCCCAACTCTCCGCCTCCCAATATATTGCCTTAACTGCTTTTTTAGCCCCCTAGTGTGACTTGGTGTGAAGCACAAGCAATTCAAGTGATTAAGAAGGGAGTTGCTAATTTAAATGAATAGCTTTGGCAAAATGAGCTCCCCCGAAGAGCTCTGAGGGAGATAATGGTGCCTTGTATTTGGAGACTAGAGACAGGATGGTTGTTTATGGTGCTCTAGGGCCAAGCATTGCTATAGCAACAAATGACTTAGCAACTGTATTGAACACACTGGTTCTTTGAATAGGGATTACTCGAGTTCTTTCTGGGAAGGATAACATTAAGTACTTTTTTCTCCCCTTTTCTTAAACCTAAGAACATTTGGAGGAAAAATCCTTTTTCAAAAGCTGTACAACAAAATGGGAAAAATGACTGAAGGTTTTGAACTAAAATGTTAGCAGTTATATTCCTTGAGTGGAGAGATTACCGGTAATGTTTCTGTTTTTCTTTTGAGTGCTTTTGTGAGTCTTCCGTGATGGTTTTGGTTTTGTAACTAGGAGAAATTTCCATTAAAAGAAACAAATTGACCAGCCTGGGCAACATGGGAAGGCCTCCTCTCTATACAAATTTTAAAACTAAAAAAACTAGCTGGGCATGGTGGTGCGCACCTGTGGTCCCAGTTACTTGGAAGGCTGAGGCACTTGAACCCAGGAGGTTGAGACTTCAGTGGGCTGTGATGACACCACTGTACTCCAGCCTAGGTGACAGAGTGAGATCCCATCGCAAAATATGTAATAATAACAATAATAAATTAACTATGATAAAATATAAGCCTGGAAATGTGAAGAGGGTGCTTGTGACCCAATAAGGATGGGGCCTGGCCTTGGTGGAGGAATGGCCCATGGGGAATTTGCAATACTGTGGTGGGCTCCTGGCATTTGCTGGCTTTGTGCTGGCTTTGACTATGGGAAAGCACCCCAAAGGTTAATGAGTGGCATGGCCAGGTGGCACCTGGCTGATGTGAGAATTTGAATTCTGCTGCCCTTGGGATGGGGGAAGGGAGGGAGTCCCACCACTGCTCACTCTCCCATTTCACCACCACTTGACCCTGCAGCACCTATGGAGCAACTTGGGAAATCAACATCCTGTTAGTTTGTGACAAGTGGGTCTAGGATAATGGAAAAGAACAGGCAGCAGTTAATGCAAGACGTGAGGGTTTGTCCAGGGAGCTCATGGCTTTGGAAGAAAATAAGAGTTGAGAGACAGCCAGGATCTTTATCTTTACATTGTGAATTTGGTAATTCATGAAGATCTTAAGATGCATGTCTCTAAAATGCTTTTTCTAGTGATTAATGTAATTGTTTTGTGGTTGGGAATTGAGGGAGCAAAGGAATTTCAGGGGGGAATAATCTAAGCAAAACTTTCAGCATGTATTTCTTGAGTTCCTTCCGCATACAATGCATTCATTTGAACGAATTAATTCACAGTTGTGTAATCATAATATGACAAACTATGTTCATAAACAACATAATACATATAATGGTTAAAAACCACAGGCTTGGGATCAGACTTGCATCTGAATCCAGTACTGTAATAGCCAGCTGTGTGATCTTCAGCCACTTGCTCAAGCTTATAGAAATAGGCAGTGCAGCTGGGATTTGAACCCATGAATATATTATCCTGGAGGCCTGGATCCTTAAGTCAAACAGTTTCGGAGTGGAAAGATTTGTGGCTTTCTGGGGTGTCCACGGTCTCCTCTCTCCATCTATGTGATCTGTCTTGCACCAGCTGCAGTTCTGGCAGGGGAGTGTTCTGCCTGCAGCCTTGTGCACCTGAGAATCTAGGCTTAGGGACACTTTGTGTATTTAGGCTCTCCTACCTGTCTCAATTTCTATTTTTGTCAGAGCCATGAATTAAGCTGGAAACAGAACCAATTTATTAGTTCCATTCCTGCTCCATGATTGTGCCCAGAGGCTTAAAGACACACATTGTAAATCACAAAGAATAATAATAATAATAAAGAGCTCTCTGTTGAAAGCTGCCTTAAGGGACATTTGTCAGCTTGTTGAGGACCCCCAGAGAGCCAACTTTCTCTTTCCTCATTCTAGAATAAACCACAAGAGGAGTCAGTAAGTGAGGGGAACTTTAAGGTCAAGTGGAGACAAATTCCCAGCCCCATCCACTTTCTTGGCTAGCCATAAAAATTCTTATCCTTCTTTTCTACAAAAACAGGGAATTCATATATTAATGTGCCAAGCCCTTTGCACAGATCAAATGCAATCCTCCCAACAGCCCTATTAACTAAATACAGCTACTCAAATTATCCTCATTTTATGCATGAGGACACTGAAGAGTTACAGAGGATAAGTAACTCTAGGATGCACAGTTCATTAATTGAGGAGCTAGGATTTAGATCCAGAGCCTCATGATTCTAAAGCCAGTTTTGTTTTGCTTTGTTTTGTTTTGCCACACTAGGCTTCTAGAAACTTCCAGTTCCTTCTTAAAAGTCCTTTTTGGGCATTCCAGCCAAAAATCCCAAAACTGTGGTCTGGGTACAAGAGAGAATTAGGCCAGTGAGAAAAATTTAAGCACACTCTGCCCTCTAAATGTCTGTCTTCTTTAGGAGACTGGTGAAAGTTTCTCAGTCACTCAGTAAATAATCTCACTGTGAACCAGGCACTGAACTAAGCACTTGCAGAACAGAGGCAAACTAGACCCAACTGCAGGCCTCAACAAGCTCAGTCTAGTGGGAGAGACAGATTGGAAAACAAACATGGCAGACCTTTCAGGGTAGTCTCAAGAATGGAGGGGATAGATGAAAAGATGCAGGGAGAAGAGTTTCTAAGCAAATGTCCTATGCAACCCTAGAAACAAAATGGAGGAGAAGAAGTCTGTGAAAGGAAAATAAGATCTCGGGACCCCAAATACACAGTGCCAAAGGGAAAGGGTTCATCCTGGAATCTGTGTCATGAACAAAACAAAAAACAAAAACAAAAAGACAAACACAAAAAGACCTGCCTTTGCTCGTGTTCCTAAACTGATAACTACAGATAGAAGGTTGCATGTCTCCACAAGAGGCCTTCCTCTCCCTGACAATGTAAATTAACAGCTTATCTTCCTGGGTATGGGACAGGAGGAGACTAGAAATTGTCCCCACTCCCCACCCCAAGACAAATGCGCATTTGACTGCTTCCTCTACTTCATGTTTACTTTATCTTATGTAAAGTGCCGATTTGCTGAGCATGAGACAAACATGTAATTGACTATTCCCTCTACCTCCTCCTTTTCACTACAACATGTGGAATATGACCATACCTCCCTCTATTTTTTCTTTCTCCTTTCTCATCCTACCCACTTTCCCCTTTAAATATCAAAGCCCTCAGAATTCTCTTTGGAAGAAATAGGGCTGCAAATCCGACTGTGGCTTGTGTCTCTTTTTCCCCGTTGTGTCCTCAGCCTTGGCAAAATAAACCTCTGAAGTATTGAGAACTGATTGAGATCTGTCTCAAATATTTTTTGGTTTATAAGGCATAAGGTCCAGTCATTTCCCAGCTGAATAATCTGAAGTCCAACCCTGAGCCTTTCTGAGTCTCAATTTTCTTAGGCTTACAATGGGAATACAAATTGTTTCCAAGGCTCTCACAATTAAATGAGATCATATAGGCCATGCTTAGCATCCCATTCTTCCATCACGAGGCATCACTCGTCACAGAGTCCATGCTGATTCTACTTTTAAACATTTCTCTAATGTCATTTCTATCTCTTCTGCCAACATGTTAAACAAGGCCCCATCATCTTCCCCATGGACGATTGCAGTACACTCCCAACTGGACTTCTCATATATATTCTTTCCTCGCGTCCAATCTGTTCTCTATCGTGAAGCCAGGGTCACCTTTTTAAACCCGAATTATGAGCATATCACCCACTACCATTCCCATTCGTCACCTGCTTAACACCCTTCAGTGGCTTCCTATAGGCATCAGGAGAGAGAACATAACCCTCTACACAGCCCCCGGGGTTGTGCCCTAGGGTGGTTGGTGCCTGCTCCCTCTCCAGCCTCATCTCACCCTGGGCTCCCCCTCACTCCCTCT